>NC_135308.1:60347234-60644734 GCF_048772815.1 Callospermophilus lateralis
TCTCATATCCCTAATACATCCTTCAAGGCCCTCAAAAGCTCTGTCCCAGGCTATGTACTGTCTCTTTTCTGTCCTGCTCCCTGTCTGCCCATGTTATACACTCTCCTATCTTTTACAACTCACCTTTCCTGATCCCTTCAGCCTCCAGGGCTTCCTCCTTCAACTACAAGCAGGAATTCTCGATGTCCAGGCCTCTGTGGCTTTCACGGGGATTATCTTGGATAATCCTTCCAAAAATTACCTACTCCTTCCTCAACTCCACATATAGTCATTTACATATAGCAAAAACACAACCCTGTAATTTGAACATTGGGAATCCAGAGCAGATGAAATAGGAGCAATAGGCCACGATGGGATATGGCACTAGACTTGGGTCTGAGTCTTGACAACACCAGGAGACTGTACCCAGAGGGCCCATCTCAGTTGTGCACACCAGCCCTGTGGCACCCTGAGCACCTCAATGAACAGTGCCTTCTATAGGAAGCTGATACCGCTGCGGGGAGGAGAAGGCATTTCCAATTTTTCTGGGCAATAAAGCAACCGGTCCTGACTACAATTCTGTATACATCTGCCTGAACAGGAAGATTACAGGTAAAGTTCTGGTTAATACTGGCTGATTACAGAAGCTGGTCTTCTGAAGTCAGGGGAGGGAGACCATGGAAGGAAGGAGAGAAGAAAGGAACAAAACTAAAGTTTTCTGAGCCTTCCAGAACTGTGCCATACAGATGTAATTCTCACATGGGAAAAGAATGTATCCACATTGCCATCAATGTTCCCAGACTGAACAGAAGGTCAAAGTGTGGCTATTTCAGTCCCTGTAAACAAGGAAGAGGTTTAGCTAGGAACGGAGTTCAGACCTTGGAATGTATTAACAAGGACATTTTAAACAGAATCTAAAGACATCCGGGAACATGAAGCACCACAAAGGGACAGTGAGCCAGGGAGAGGGTCAGGCTGAGGGGGGTGTCTTTTCACAGCACCTTTCCTGGGAAGAGATCAACTGTGACATGCAAGCATAGGACCTAGAGATGTATATAAAATCTTGTCTGAGGTACATAGAATTTGAAGACAATGGAGAATGGTGCCTTAAAAGATATGGGTGTGGGGTCAGGATGCTTGCTGACTGACAGAGCAGGGGACACTTACTGTAACTAAGTCAAAACCTGTTTGTCCAGGTGTACTGTGAGCTTTTTCTTCCAGTGCTAAGATTTAACTCTCCTTCCATGCCTCCCTTGTACATGTACTGTTTGACCTAATCACTTGTGATTTCTTTCCCAAGAGTTTAACCCTCTAATAATCATTTTTATCAAAAGTCAGATAAGGAATATTTCCCTCCACCCAACTCCAAATAAACATGGGACATCATATACAAATGTTAATAATGTTTTTTTAAATTTTTTTTTTAGTTATACCTGGACACAATATCTTTATTTTGTTTATTTTTTATGTGGTGCTGAGGATCAAATCCAGTGCTTCATGTGTGTGAGGCAAGCACTCTGCCACTGAGCCACAACCCCAGCCCTAAGAGTGTTTTTTATATCTGTCAGCTTGACTTCTTAAAATCAAGCACTGTTACTAATTCACAATATAAAACAAATTAGCATTTAAAAAATTTAAATGCAAAGTTCATGATCTATGGAATCTCTAGAGGAACAGTCTTCTGTAATCAGTAACTGTTCCACCAGTCTCATATCACACTTCTCAGCCCTCAATAACAAGTATGTGCAGGCTGGCTAGCTGCATCTGTGCATGGTTCCAACTCCATTGGCTGGAGAAGGCCCAGCTCCTAACTTCTCAGCCAGGTCCTTTCTACCCTACAAAGGTCGATCACATAAGCAATGTAGTCCGACTTCAAATTTGGAAAGAGAAATAGCTTCTTCCAAACTCCCTTCTGTAACCTGAGGATGGCTCCAGAAACTGGTGAACCACATGCTGAGCTAACACCATCAGTGCTGAAACACCCCCTCCTCCCCACCTGCTTCCACAACAGCTGGCAGCTCCTCATCTTTGCCAGCACTTCTGGGGCATCTTCCCACCAAGTCATAGTCCCCGTTTCCAAATTTTTCTGCCCCCCCACCCCCCAGCTTGCATTACTAGATCCTTGCATTGCTGTGAATTCATCAAATGCTGCTGCTGCTGCTGCTGCTGCCTTGCCTGGGCTCATGGGTATATGCCTTTTAATGACTGATGTTTTAGTTGCTTTACTGCCTTAAAAAAAAAAATCACATGTAACTTGCTTCCAAAAAATTACATGGGTGGCTTTTAACTGGTCTTTAAATTTATCTAGAGAAAGGGGGAAAAAATAAAACAAAACTAAAGCTTTTAAAAAAGTTTGAGTGATAATACCAACAAGAATCACATGGGCATTACTACTAAGAACCACAACAAAAGGAAAATCTAACAAAGCAGAAGATCACAGATTAGCAGGATAAATACCAGCTGCCCAATGAGTTGTGGAAAAATGTTGCCTGTTGGTAAGTTGAAGTCAGTGAAGATACACTTCAGTAGGAAAGATACTTGAAATGCAGGTAGCTCACTTCCTGTCCAGAAAGCTGCCCAAGTGCAGGCAGGTGGAAGGTGGGCTATGCACACCAGAAGTCTGCACTTCTGGTCAAGCACTAAGAGGGGCTGTTCTCTGAGTGTGAAGTTACTTAGGTCCTCAAAATGTGGTAATGACCTCTGTGGGCAGCACTACCTGGTCCTCTATCCTTAACAGGAATCTTGCCTCCTTTCTGATCCATCATAGGAATGAAATCTGCCACCTTATTTCGGCTGAGACATAAATTGCTGTCTCCCAGCCCCTGACATTCCAGTTGTTCTAAGCCAAGTTTTCCAAAGACACCAGAAGTCTCAATATGTGGTACCTGGCAGGCAGGATACTTCTGAGAATGTACATTATTATTATTTTTTAAGACTACTGACTGAGAAGTGACAGCTGACACTGGCAAGAAGACGAATGACCAAAATCATCACTAACTAGAAAAACTAAGTGATATAGAGGGATTCCTGGAGAATCTTGCAGACTTAATTCAGTCATACCAGTCAAGTGATTATCCCTTTCAGAAGAGGCTCATAAAAATGTCCCTGAGGCTTAGATGTTGGTGGAACACTTTAGTCTAGGTTGCTACTGGATAACCACATGTTAACAGTATCAGCCTTACCTAAGAAGGCCATGATGCACTATGAAAATGGCTGGTGGCTATCCTGGATAACTTTTCCTAAGCAGGCTGGGGCTGGACAAAACAGTGCAGAGCACTGAACCACCTGGAGAGATGAGCACCCAGACTGGAGGCCCTACCCCAGAGTCTGGGGTTCTCAGTCAATGCTGGGGCCTGTCCTGACCATACTGGTCGACACTGGCCTTTGGAACTCACCAGCAAGCTCCAGTTTTGCACAACAGCTGGAGTACAGTCGCCACCAGTGAAGATCGCATTAATACCCACAAGACAGATTGCAGCCGCCATCACACACCTGGGACCTGGGTGAACAAAGAGATGACCCATTAACCACGTACAGCAAACCCTTACCATGGGACTCTCGCTGGTGGGCCCTGGGCCTTGATGACCAGTCTATGACTGAGAAAGCCCAAGACCAAGAGATCAAAGGTCTCTGATGCTGAGCTGACGACAAACTGCCACTAAAGAATGACATCAATGGCATGAAAAGCTCACAGCGAAGAAAGTGAACTGGGGCTTGGTGAACAATGAGGGTGTTCTGAGGGAAGTGTGCTGAGTTTTTCTGCTTCACCAAGGGCAGAGCTGCAGCACTCAGAGGCCACAAAGTCCAGCCTGTGGTGACTCTACAGATATGGTCACATGGTTAGATCCCATGGACTGTGCACTAGACCTCAGGTGCTACCCTAGAGCCTGGCCAAGCAAAGGCATGGGATCTAAGGCCCTGGATAACCACCTCTAGGAGCTGCTTAGAACAAACAGCTTCAGGCAGCCCAAGGCCATGGAGAGCTCTGCACATTAAATTTTGCTTTAAGCAACATCTAGAAAACAAAATCAAAACGAAACATGTCTGTGAACATATCCTGTGATGCCCGAGGGTGTGAGCATTTTGAAATATGAAGGTACAGAGACAAAGCAAATCATATATTTTTAATACTCTTGAAGGCTTGGGTATCTCTGGGCCAGCTGTTTTCCACAAAATCCCCAGTGCTTCTGGGTGTGGGGGCAACTTGGAAGACTAAGGCAAAATGATAGCAAGTTCAAAGACAGCCTAGGCAACTTAGTGAGCCACTCAGCACTTTAGAAAGACCCTATCTCAAAATAAAAAAGGACCAGGAATGTGGGTCAGTGGTAAAGCATCCCTGAGTTCAATCCCAAAAACAAGAGGGGGAAAAAATACTGGTGCAAAGGAAAGGACCCCAACTCCATGCATGCGGACACCAATGGCTCTTTTTCCCAACATTGTTTGGATTTTCCATCCCAGTGGATGCTCTTTTCCTTTATAAAGTCAGAGGCTGTTGTACTGTGGCAAACCATCTGAGCTCTTCACAATATGTCACAGGCTCAGTTGGCACAGGAGGCCCTTCCAAGGGAGGTCCCTAGCCCCTCCAGGGCCCAGTGGGGAGACAGCCTGTGCACCCTTTGCTAAAACCTACCAAAATTAGGGGTAAACCTGAAGGAAAGATTGCCTTTGTAGAACATTTGTCTTCTCTGAATTAAGGGGAAAAATGTTCACCCCAGAATTTTACTATAAAAACATGAAATGATGAGTAGGTGTAATTCTAATTTTCTAGTAAAAGGTTATTTGAGTACAGGAAATAAATATGAATCCTTGCAAATGAAACCAATTGGCTCACCCAACTCCCTCCTGCCCTTGCAACACTCCCACAGCACCAGAGGGTCAGGAGGCATGCTGCGAACAGCAGGCCCAGGGTGCCTCCCTGGCCTGCCAGATCCTTAGCTACATTTTTAGGATGCCTGTCACTGAAGAGGTCATACTGATGGTCAGATTCCTCTTGGCTTAAGCTAATCAGGATGACTCCCCAACTCACCCCCTGTTCCTAGAAGCATGGGGGCATCAATGAGCTGCTCTTTGTAGTTACATCAATAATAGTTGTGCACACTGGGGTTCCAATGGTGGGCAAGGAGCATGCATGAGCTGGAGTCATTCCAGAGACTAAGGAGATTGCTCCTTAAGAAAATGGAATCCCAAACATGTTCACTGCTCACTTTATGCTGAGTACACACATCTTCTTAATTTCCTTATTAAAAAATGAGTAGAAGAGAGGCTGGAACTGGAAAATTGAGACAAGGGCTCCTCTGATGACCCTGGTCTGAGCTGTGAACCACTGAGACTCAATGTCCTAGGCTCACACATGGCCACCCTCTTTGAACTAATGGGTAGCAGGTGCCAGCCAGCTTCAGAGAAACAGGTAAGGGGAAAAGTTTGCAGCTTGTACTCAGGGCTGTCCTAAGAAAGTTCTCTGGGGGAAGGGCTGCCATGGGCCTACCAACTGCCTCTCCCAGGGGGTCTCTGAAGTCTCCCCTGAACCAAGCTGGCTGCACGTCAAGCTCATGCACATACTTTTATTTAGCAAAGAGAAGCAAGAGGAACAGGATCAGAGGAGTTACATTATTCTCCAAACTTGGGAGGGTGAGGCCTATTTTGAAAAAGCAGCCCCTTATCAAACTGGGAGAGTACCAGGCCTCTAGAGTGCTGTTCTCAGGACGACCCTGCTAACTCTGCCACCAGGATAAAACAAGGGCCTGTCAACCCCACAGCAGTTGGCTTCCTGCCTGACTTCCCTCTTTCCCATAACGCTTACAACCTGACCTACTGTGTTTATTATTCTATTGCCCATCTCCTCCCCATTACATTGTAGCTGTCCCCTGAATATTTATTATATTAAGGCTTTTAAATGTGATATGGAGACCTTCACTGATAGAAGGGGAATGGCTGATCGGTCACAAGAACTGCTCTGGTTTCTGGCCATAGGGCAGTATGAAAGCACAGCACATGCATCTCTTCTAAGGGAGAGGGCATAGGTGATTGCAGGATCCACAAAAACTGTCTGGGCCTGCAAGCTGCCTTTCCCTCCCTGTAAATCACCTCCATGTCCAGCCCTCTGTGCTCAAGGCTCTCATGCTCACATCCAAAGACAGGCTAAGCTATTCTTCCTATAACAAAATATAAGAAATAAACTGCTTTGAATTCCAGTCACAGTGCTCTCTCTCACCATTTCCTTCTCTAATTTGGTGAAGATGTAACAATATGTGCTTATAATTTTTATGCTGTGGTCCTGGTCCATGGCCAGGATCATGAGTTCTTAAGAATAGTGTCCCACACCCACCTCAACTCCCAAACTCTTTTATTTTTTAAAAAATATTTCACTGCATTTGGATATCTAACAAGGAAAGCTGTCTCTCATGATCTGCAAGGAGTGACAAAAAACTTGCTTATGTTTTCCTGTTCACAATGCATCTGGGAAATTCATAAATTTCAATCATTATTATGTATTCTGAGGTTCTCTGCCACATAGCTGGACCAAACAGTTACCAAGACTCTAGTGAGGGGTGGGGGATACAGTGTGTAGGTAGACTAAACACTGCTTGTCAGGCCAGATGCTGATCAAACAACATGAGGCCACCGAGCCCTCTGACACCCCTCTTTCACTTCCTTCTGTCAGTGACAAGTGATGTACCTCCCCACATGCTTATCTTGAAGCATCCTAAGTAATCTCTCTTGTCTTTAATGTGCCCGCAACTCTCCCCCACTAAAACTTGAGCTCCTTAGGGGCACAGGTCTACTGTTACACATTTTTATATCTAGTGCATAGCAGACATAGCCCATGTTTATTTAAAGAATAAAGAGTTCAGTTTATATTTCTAGTCTAGTCATTAATTTCTCTTTAGCACAAAGGAATCAAAGTGGATAAATTAAAAATCCTAAAAGGATCTTTGGGAGAGCAAGATTTGGAAGATAGCATCTAATGCTCCATCCCATCAGAAGTGCCCACCAATCTGCATGTAGGCTGTTTGATACCAGGCATGGCTCTTGCCCTCATTATCTGTTCTGGTAACACTTTCTACACAGAGAAACAACAAGTGGGGGGAGCAAACCCTCTTTGTTAAATTGAGGAGACAGTGATGTTACTGTGTGTGCCTTTCATTTGAGTTTTCTGACAGACTCATTTTCGTCTAACATATTTATATTAGCTCATCAACAACATAGTTCAAATTCTAATTTACATTTCCTTAGGGTTACGCAGCCTGGATTATTAGCTGTTTTTGAAACTACCTGATCCAAGAGACTAGAAAGAGTTGGAATACTGGATCCATGCTGAGCTGGTCTAACTCTGGATGCAGCAGCAATAAGCACTATTGTCCATGATCCTTCTTATCTCCCCTCCCCAACACTGTCCACATCCAGGGGAAGGAGTCTGGCCCACCATCCACGTTTAGCTCTGAACAAATGACTCATCCTCATGTGAGTTTGCATATTCGGATTCAGATCTTACAGGGTTCTTATATGCTAAATGTTGACTGCCAGCACTGCTTTGGAAACAGTTGCTGTCTCTGGATCTCTGGCTGATTGGGTATCCATTAATGGGTCTGTGGAGTATAATAATTTGCCAATACAAATGGCAAGTTGAGGATCTTTTTGAATGAAACCCAATGCAACTGCTTAATGATGAATGTTTTCCTTTTGGTCTAGATAAATGTAAAAAAAAAAAAAAAAAGTCATTTTTTTGGCTCTATGCAACCATCTTTTGCCAGTTTCACCAACTGAAATCACTAAGGTGAAAGTGTTCTCTCCTGACTCAACATTCTGAGAGCACCTGCCACTGCTGACAGAAGCTACCCACTGGGCTATCTTGTACTCTGGTCCTACTTCCTTCACTCCTGCTGGGGGAGAACAGCAGGCCTCCTTCTGAGCCAGGGCCTGTGCTTGCCTGAAAGTGCAGACCACCAAGAGTGGCAAGAACTTGGCCAAGTGAAGTCCACATCCTGGTCTGGAAGGTGACCTGACCCACCAACTGAGACTTCAGGTCAACAGGGCAATTTGCTTGTGGAAAATAAATCCCATCTCCTTTGAAAACTCCTCCTAAGAGGGCACTAAGCTGCTTGAGGACTAGCACTGTCATTCCTTCATCTTTCCCTGTGAGCATTCTTAAACATGTGTCTATTTAAGTGAAACCCGGTTACTAGATGCCAGTTCTTTCTACACAGTACCTCTCCAAGAGACCCAATGGCCTCAAGTGATGTAACGGAGCACACAGAACTCTCTGTCACAGAGGAAGAAGAAATAACATTACTTTTATTTTGAACAATTTTTATCAGAAAATATAAGGTCCCCAAGAAAAGACCCAGACTTGCTATGACTTCCTTAGTGTTTCTAATAGGATTAAGGTCTGATCCCTTCCTCTTCCCATTTGATTTTCAGCATCCTCCCCAAATTAAAACACCAAGTTATAGTTTAGAATAATGATGCCTTGTACTTAGCAGAAATCCATTCAAGATATTGAATTACAGAAGGTATGTGGGCCATTGTGGAAATTCTACATTTATAGGTAAAAATTCATTTGGTAGTTGCCTGAAGCAAAGTCAGGCCTACAATGGCACAAAGACGCCAACATAGGATATTGTTTCTCTTAAGATAAAAAATCTTAAGAGTTTTTATTTAATGGTGGGAGGTGAACCACAATTACGTAAGGAAACTTTCTGACACGTGTTCTTCAGAAACAAGCACTGATTGCTTATTTATGAAGTGTCACAGACAGGAATCTGATTCCTAAGTTAGACTCAAACACTGCAGTGGCCATACCTCACTTTTCCCTGATCCCAGATGAAAACTTTCTCTCAGAAGAGATGCACTGCCACCTGAGAGTTTTAGTTTTTAAAAGATGGACAACCAAAGAGAGTGCAGAAGGTGTGGGTGTGGAGAAAGGATGAAAGCTGCTGTTTACCAAAAGCCCTGTGCATTGTCTGCCTGCTGCTTGCTTTCCACATTCCTCAGTGAGACCAAGTACTTACAGAGCATTCAGCAGAACTGACGGGACTTCCAGCCCTGAGAAGTAGCCTCTGAGGGAGGGAGCCAGCGCATCTGGAAAGACATATGGGAAAAAGCTGTGAGCCAGGGGTCCCAGCCTACATTCTCATTCTTCCAATTTCCTACTGCTCCCAGGTAGTGCCCACTCACACTGGCCCTGTGGGATTTGTCACTGAGGAGCTGAAAGCACCAGTCCAGTGAACTGAGAGCATTCACACAGTTCCATGAACACCTGTCTAAGCTCTCAGGGAAGCACTCGAAATTTTTCAAAAGTCCCTGCACTCAACCTCCTTTTCAAAGTTAGCAGCCATCATGAGGCATTGTCTGGCCTAGTGAATTCCCCTTTCCTTATCTGTGTTGATAAGGAAGAGGCAGTTCTTGATCTATTCTGTGACAGTGGCCTAGTCAAAACTTCTTTGAGGTTCTGATCCTATTATTTTAGAGAAAGGGTTCTGGTTTCTTAGAACTGAGGGCTGTCTGCTGCCTGAGGCTTTCTGCTCATTCTGCTGACAAGGAACCTGCAGCTTGGGCAAGGAGCCTTGCACAGGTGAGACAGCAGTCCTATCTTTTCTACTATGTTTCCAAAGGGGAAGGCCAGTCCCAACATAAATTGAGTGATGCATTGTCCACTTGGCAGAATGTCTGGATCCCTGACACACCAAGAGCAAGTACACTTTGTTTTTAACAAATATTCACATATTGGTGATGTCAGTTTTGCCCCTAAGCCGTTGAACTGAGGCAAGAAGTGTCTGTTCATTGCTGCTCCTCTTTTTATACTGAGGAGTGATGGCCTACCCAACACAAGAAGCACTGATGGAGTGGAGAATGGAAAGCAAATCCCAACAAAAAGGGGAAGCTACACAGCAAAGGGCTGGAAGGCCCTGTGTGAGGCAGCACCTCCTGCTGGTGTGGTAGGAGAAAGCCTCATTCAAACTTCTAAAACATCAAGCTGAAGTAGGAGCCATTCTGGCTGAAAAGGGGAAGCAGTGGGACCACAGGCTGTTTCATCTTCCGTTTTATAGGTGAGGAAACCAACTGGGGTCTGGATATTCTAAGTGACAATGGTCACAAAGCTCAGTGTAGTCAGGGTTGGTCAGAACTCAGGACTAGGCTACTACATCCCCTAACTTGATTCTAAAAGCTAGAATGCCTAGAAATTGGTTCCAGAGAGAAGTCATATTGTCTCTGACCTTTTGCCTTGGTCCCTACAGGTTAAGTCCTGGGAATTCTTTTCCACCTCATGGGCCTTTTCATGTCCTCCCTGGTAGTCAGTGCAGAGGCAGAGGACACATTGGGGGACTCCATCCACAGAGCCAACTTGGAGCAGAGGTCTCTGGCCTAATTCTGGATATGTGGCTTGAAGGGATTAAGGATGCAGTCTGAACTTCTGCTTCCACCAAGAACCCACCTCAGGGAATCCCTCAGGCCATCCGTGTGTTAGGTCTCTTCTTGGAAGCACATGGGATATTACCAGAAACCAGCTGGAAGGAGGTCCAAGTACTTTAAAAGGGCAAAGTTGTATTCCCTGGAAGCCACCAGAGCCCCCAACTCTCCTTCAGGGCAGGGCCAGAATTACCTTTACCACTCATAGTAATTAAGGGGTTGAAGGATCACTTTCCCCTGTACATTGGCTAAAAGCACATTACTCTGGGAATTTAGGGATTTGAAGGGCAAAAGAAAAGAGAAAAATAAAGGAGGGGGAAATGTGGGATGTAGGGCTGGAAGGGAGAGTGAGAAGAGTATGGAGGAGGAGGGGACAGGGAGAAGAGGGTTGAGAAGAAAGAGACAAGAAAAAATTGTACCTACCCCATGGCTTATGGCTTTGTGCATCTGAATCCACTTGCTCACTAAGCAGAGAGCAGAGTTGGAGCTGCCTTCCTGAGACAGGTGGTAAAGGAGGGGCCAGGACACAAGGCCCCTGGGGCAGGTGGGGAGCTGGGAACCTAGACACATAGTAGAAGGGGGATGGGTCCATGTGCACCGGGTCAGTGTGGAATGCGGTGGCGGCTGTGCTGCCTGGGTGTGGGGGCTTTGAGCCCTGAGGAGGCCAAGACGCGATGGTGTTTCAGAGGGACACAGGAAGGGGTTGACCAGGTGGAGAGCCGCAGAGTGGATGGCATAGGTCTGGGATCAGTGAAGGTGAGTGCACAAAGGAAGCCCCTTACCTCCCACCCACCCCAGCCTCTCCACCCACCTCTCTAAACACACAGCCCCTGCATTCTCTCAGGCGCACATGCGTCTGTCCATCAGCCTGGGCTGGGACCATCCAGGGTGACAAGAAATACGCTTCCCAGTGATGTGGTCCAGGATAACTGCTCAGCTGAGCTGAGGTGCGAGGATGCCAATGTGGAAGCAGGCCAGCTGATTCTCAGAGAAGATGTGGTGGCAGATAGGGTACAGATGGACCACAAAACACATCACTCTTGTGCCCCATGGTTGGGACTACTGCACTCGCTAGAGTGTGAACTCTTGTCACTGCATTCCAGAGACAACCCAAGACACCCTCCTCTTCTGGCACTGAGGCCCAGTAGCACCCACCTTCCAGCAGAGGGCAGTGCCCACTAGGTGAAACTGAGCATTTTATGTATGTTCCTGGCACAACATGGGGCCAGAGTTTATGGGGCAAAGTCAAGCGTCCGGGCAGCTAGACAGGATGTTTTGTTCTAAACACTGCTGTTTAGGGCTTGTGAGTCGAGGATTCCCCCTTATTCCCATTTGGGCCGCTCCTGCTGTGGCTTTGGGACCCAGGTCATTCCTATCTATTCTCTAGGAGCTGCTTGAGATACATCATTAACAATGTGGAAAATCACAGCTCCTTGCAGACTCCCTATTACTCTTCTCCAGGAACAGCTCAGCAGGAGTTTAAGCCTACTCATGGCAACTGTATATGGATAAGGGCTAGCCTTCCATGTAAGGCAATGGCTCTTGACATTTCTTCATCCTGTTTGTAGAAAAACCTACGAGTGTGCTCACACGTACTCAAACTCACACATTCACAAACCTAAATACAATTCCAGGGGCTTCTAAAGTCCCCATAAGAACCTTTAACATAATATATTTAACCAACACCGATCCTGATTTAATTTGGACAGAGATAGTACTAGGCACTTCAAAGGACTATGAAATCTGTGTGCAAACTGGAAGACCTTGGGAATCTTTTATACTAGACCAGTTGCTTCTGTTACAATTCACTACTTAGGGGCTAGGCTTTTGGAATCCTCCCATCACTCCCTCCTACAGTGCTCTTATAAAATGCAGAGCCCCCTGCAAGGCAATACACAGGCTCTAACATCTATCTCCAACTGCTGATGGAGTGGACAGATGCTCAAAAAAGTGACTGGGAGCAAAAATAAAATGAAATGCTAAAGTTAGTGAGCATCCTTAAAAATAATTTACATCCTCTTCCATCTATAGATGAAGAAGCTAAGCCCTAGAGGATTAAAACACATACCAAATTTATGTTCCCAATTAATTATGCCAAGGAAAGAAAGACCTCGACTGTCTCCAGGGCAGAACCCTGCTTGATCACCATCCCTCCTCTCTTCCAGTGGGTCCTGAGCACAAGTTAAGACACTGAGAGTCATTTGCCTAGTACTAGCCCCTTTCTAGTGACTGAGTTCCAGGAGCACACCTGCCTTTAGAAATAGTCATGAGAAATGCTTACCAGGTGCTGGCCAATTAATGGTCACTAATGGTGACCAATTAATGGTGCTGGCCAATTAATGGATACCCTTTGGTTTGGCTATTTTATTCTTTGCTGAATGGAAAAATAAGTCCAGACCAGTGGTTCTCTAAGTATGGTCCCAGAACCATCAGCATCCCCTAGAACTTGCTAGACAAGCAGAAACTCTAGGGCTGGAGTTCAATAACTTGCATTTTAACAAGCTCTCCAGGTGACTGCAATGCACACAAAGTCTGAGAGACTATGCTCTTGATCAAGGTTTCCAGATGTATGGCTGGACTATGATCCTCAGCAGATTCTGGATATAAAGCAGCACATGAAATGTTCTAAGAAATTCCAAAATAAAGAAACCTGTTTGACTTGACCTAGCCCTGGGTTTATCTGACCAAGGCATCTTTTAATTCTAGAAACACTATTAATGTTTTTGGATGCCTAGAAATGGTAGTCAGGAAAGACCCTGCCAGTGGATTCCTAGATCCATTTGGTAGATCTAAGCAGTTGAGGTGTGCCAATGCGGCATTCAAATTTCTAGCTCTTAATAAAAACTAATTTGTATTGGAAGACCACTAAATTGGCTGGTGTCCTGGATGGCTGATCTGGGGCACTGAGGAGGATTTTCTTGTGCCTTTCCTAATGCAGGTGCAGGGTTTCTCAGGAAGCACATTCAGAAGATGTTCTGAACAAAACAATCAAAAACAGTAACTTGAACATTTTATATGAATGACTCAAATTAAGGGATTTGTCAGATTTTTTTTTTTAAAGAATTTAACCTTTATTTCTAATTTATAATAATTTTTTATGTGGTGTGGGGGATCGAACCCAGTGCCTCATGCATGCTAGGCAAGTGCTCTGCCACTGAGCCACAACCCCAGCCTGGATTTGTCAGTTTTTTTTTTTTTTTAATATTTATTTTTTACTTATAGGTGTACATAATATTTTTATTTTATACTTACGTGGTGCTGAGCATCAAACCCAGTGCCTCACGCATGTTAGGCGAGCGCTCTAACTCTGAGCAACAACCCCAGCCCCTGGATTTGTCAGTTTTTAGGCCTAGGTGTTCTAAGTAGGTTTCTACCTCTGTCCCCAAATGGATTCTTGAATAATCTATCAGGGGCTTCCCCAACCTTGATATGACTGCACTGAGCCACTAAAGTGTTGATTTAATGACAATTAATTCTGTCCCCACTCACTGCAGACCTGTATGGACCTTCTCTTGGGGCAGCATCACCAATTAAAACCCAGTCAAGTTCTTCAGTTGACTGACAGGGCTTCAAGCTGGAAGTACATTCTGTTGTAAAAAACCCCAAACTCATCCAAAAGAGTAATGGCTTGCATTGCAAAGATTATCCTCTTTATGGCACCAATTATAGGGTTCTTAAGCAGCAACCTTCCCCATTTCTCATAAAGGAGAAGACTTTTCAAGCATGGCTATGCTGCATAAAATGAGGCCCATTGGAGGTCACTGGTAAAGGAATCTCCATGCCCCACACCTTTCTACCTCCCCATGCTGGCAGCCATGTTCTCTATGAGCAGATGCACAGGGCACAAGATACAATCAGCACTCTTTACTACTTGTTTGGCATCTTGATACTCCCTGCCTAAGACAATAAAACAATGTGATAATACTGAGGCAAAAATGTTAAGATTTATATAAGTTGGCTCACAGACTAAACCTGCCAAGGCACCCAACCTGGCAGCTGCAAAAGGGTGAGCAAGAAGGTCATGGCTTGAAGACGTCCATGTTCCACCACCAGCTCTATGCTTTTGCAAACCTCTCAGGCAGGGTGGCAAAGGATTGCCAGGGTCTCAGCTGGGGCAGGGACAAGATCTAGGCCACAAGAACAAGATCCTAACCATGAGCACTTTCTGCTAAGACCAATCAAGACCAAGTTTCATTAAACATAAGACCTCAGGGGTGGTTTTCTCTCCTGGGCTCTTAGACTTTTTTCTTGTCTGTCCAAAACACAAGTCAGGCTCTTGCTTCCAAATAGGCATGTGAAATGTGCTCAGACATCTCCAAGTTCACTCAAGTCGCCACTTAGGTTGAGAGCACCCAAGCATGTAACACCCTGTGTCAGATTAAGTCCACAGTGGTTGCTTGCCATCCATATTTAATTTTGTCAGTCTGTTAATTTTTAACTATGTTTGCTATCAAAAGCCATTAGAGGTCCCAAGGAGCTGAGCTCAGTGAAGCGGGTAGAACTTTGTGGCGGAGAATGCATGAAGCTTGAGGTTGGGGTGTCCCACTTTCCCATCATGTCACTGAGTTCTGGCCTTCCCACTGGCAGCACAAATCCTGAATAAAACATGATCCCATTTGGAGTTGATTTTCCTTTTCCCCTTGTCACAACTGGTTTTCTTCAAGGAAAAGTTCACTTTCTCCTTTGCAAAGATTACATTGTGTAATTCCAAAGTTTTTCTGTCACCTCTGGTTTGTTTTCAAGCAGTTAGAATTCACATACTCTAAGATGGTGCCTGGGTTCTTGTACTATGGAAGGGCCTCAAATTCCTGGTGGATGGCCCCAAAAAGTGGCTTCCTCTTTTGTCCTGCTCTAGCTGCTCTTCTTCCTAACCAAAGAGCAAAGCCCAAACCCTTAAGTTTCTCTTGTCTGGTCCTGGTCCAGAGTCCATGTTTTGTGTGTTCCTCACACTTATTAAGAGGGCCATACCAGAACCCCTTCTGACAAAGGGAAGGTAGTGGAAGAGCTGTTTTAATAATAATGACTATTTTATGCAAAACATTTTATTCCTTTCTACAAATGAACTCTATGAAATAAGTGTTCATTCCTCTCATGTATAGATAATGAAATCGAAGCTCATCAAGGTTAAAACTCGCCTAAAATCTCAAGTTTAGTAGAGAAGGTAGCAACTATCATGAGAATCCTGTTTGTTTGATTTAATGAGTCCTAATTAGGTGTCTGGCTGTCTGCAATATGCTACTGACAGCTGGTCCACACATTTGCTGATAATCCCAAGGAAGGAGTAAATTCACAAACAGTACTTACAGGCAAGGCATGGTGGCCCACACCTGTAATCTCCACTACTGGGGAGGCTGAGGCAGGAGGATCATAAGTTCAAGGTTAGCCTGGATAACTTACTGAGGCCTTGTCTCAAAATAAAATAAAAAGGGCTGAAAAATTAGTTCAGTGGTAGAGTTCCGCTGCATTCTATTCCCAGTACTGCAAAAAGGGAAAAAACAAAAACAAAACAAACAAACAAAAAATACCAAAAAACCCACCCTACCCCACATTACTTACAGGTATGACTCGGGCCTGGGCTCATACTGCCAATAAGGTCAGAGAAAACCTGCATAAGATCCATCGGGTTTAGTTATACACTGAGGACAAAATGGGACATACTTAAGAAATCTGGAGACAGTACAGACACTGAAGGTAGCGCTGTTATGCCCTCAAAGGTAGCCATTCTGAGTCAGCTCCTGTCTTGGCAATGACACCACTGATTTCTAGGGAAGTCTTCTTGGGCTCAGTGACCCTGACCAGGGCCACATGGACACACACTAGGTGACTGATTCTGGTTTCTGTGACATGTCAACTACCTAACACTACCTGTTATGGGAAGGTTTGGGCCTCGTTTGTAGCTACTCTGGAACAAATGTCCCTAAAAGACCAAGATAAATGACTTTGGATTGCTTTTAAAGAGACCAGTGCCAATGCTTACATCTCTCATTTCTAACTAAGGGGCTTCTTAGTTCCACAAATACCAGAGCAGATGAGGAGAAAGGATGGACAGGGTCACAGGGAGAGAGTATTTGTTTGGCCAGGAGTGGGATCCCCTGGATTTCAGTCACAGCACTATAAAGAAAAGAATCCCCCAAGGCTCAAGACCTAAGTCTGCTGCCTGGAAACGAAACTGGGCAGAATTACTGTGGAGGGAGACTGTGGGAAGAAAGCACCAGAGGCTCAGGGAGGAATGAGCTGGGTGACCCACAGGTCCTTCTCTTCTCCAGTTTCTGATAGGCAAGCAAGATAAGGCAGCAGCTGGAAAGTTCAGGGACAGCAGCTCTGTGGAAAGCAACAACAAGCACTGTTGAGTCTCTCTGGGATTTCAGCCATTTTCCACTCTTGCTTCCTGTCAGGGAGAGGTTTTCTGCTGGCAGGCGTTTCCCCGGCATGGCTGCGGGGAAACTTCCTTTCAGGGACAAGTTCTCCAACTACTGGCACAGCTGTGGAAATCATGCTGCTGGATGTGGGGCAGGTGCTGTCACTTGGTGATGTTGGGGGCACTCTGTCATTTGATACCTCATCTTACTCTGGTCCCTCATTCTTTCCAGCCTCTGACTTTCCATTTGGTACAGGAGGGTTCTGCAGCCCCATTACTGTCATCAAAACATACTGCATGTCCTCAGGATTTTAATTACCACTGCCCTATAGGCAACTTGGATTTAGTCCTAGATTTCCTTCTCCTTATTGAAAATTCAAAAACTCCTGGGAAAGGCTACCTTTTAAAAACAAGCAAACAAAACATCCCCCAGAACAAAAAACATTTTGTAAGCTCTTAATGTGTGCCAGATACTATTAAGTCTTTTATATGAGGAATGATTAGCTACATTTTTCTGAAGCTCAGATGGGTTAAAGAACATGTCATCATGGCCATACAGATTGCAAATGGTAGAACCATGCTTTCAGCTCTGTCTGGAATTAAAAAAGAAAAAGCAGCATCTTGTAATGCTCCTGATGGGCTCAGTTCATAGCACAAGACCTGGCCAACAGGTCTGGGTAAAGGAAGGGGACCTTGGTGTTCTTAATAATTGGAAGAGGCACCAACCACAGTCACAGGAGACTAATGCTGTGAGGACAATGTCTGGTCTTCCTGCCCCTATCTTCTGTAATCACTGAGCAAGATGTTCTTAGCCTAATAAGGCAAGACAGGCCCAGTCAAAGAGTTGGGGCACTCAAGGAATTCTTTCTCCTCATAGTCTGGCCTCAATGAGCTTCAGGTTTAGAGTGAAATGTAACTGTCAGAGGATTAGCAGTTTGTTTCATCGATGTCTAAAGACAACTTAAAGCTTTGGGTCTTTTGGACAGCTGCAAGCAGCAGCTTTGGAGGCCAGACAATTTACCCATGGGAGAGTCAAGTTTGAAAGACAAGGGAGCCAGGGCTATGAGCTGACAGGATCTGAGATTCACAGAAGAGACCAGAATCTCCCTTACTTCTGAAAGCCAGGCCTGTATGTGGTGATAAAGCCCCTACCTATGTGTTGGAGTTTGAACACAGGTCCCACAGGAACAGCCACCATTATAACACTAGCCTGATGAACAAGAAGTACATGCTGGGGGTGGGGAGGCTGAAGGGGTTGGGAGGGAAGACTTCTTGCCATGTGAGTTATACCAGGCACCTGGGTAGGATAGCTGCGATGGAGGCAGGTGATTACCAAGGGGCCCTGTGTATGGTTGGGTCTACATTCCCTCTCACACTCTTCAGACTTGCAAAACAAGACTCTGTGTTTTATCTTTCTTAATATTCTCCACAGAACAGTAATGACAGAGGAGATGCTTAGTGAAATTTGTGTTTTAAAAAATTCTCTAATCCAGTTCTTGGAAGCTGCACCATGAAGCTCAGTAAATGCTTAGATGTGGTGGTGTTGGGGGCAGCTCTGCAGTGCAGGCAACCCACATGCTAGTCCTAGGCCCACCTCTCCCTTTGTGATCTCCCTGCCCTGCCTGCCTATGTCTCCTTCCTCATGGTCCACTTCTGTATTTATTGAGATTAACCTTTAAATTTTTTCAGTGTGCCACAGGGGCCTCCCAAGGGGCACACCTCTAAGAAGTCTGTGTTGTAACTTTGCCTCAAAATCTTCTGTTTCTACAGTACCGGTCATGCTCCAATCACAAACTGTACAATAATAGCCTGTGTGAGTTCCAAAATACCTGCTGAAACTTGGGCAAATGAGGCCTCTGGAGAAGCAGTAGGGAACCAGGATTTTCTTTCCCAGGCCTACCTCCCTGCAAAATGCTCTGACCCAATTTTGTGACTGACTCTAGAGGAGGGTAATTGGTGCTAGATTTCTAGAATGTGGAGAATTTCTCTGTCCCATGAGCAACAAGACTAAAAGCAGAGATGTGTGAGCATGAGGTGATAGGAAGTGCTGTATGTTATCTTTAGACCTTCCAGAAAGTAGTGGATGAAACCTTCCTACATATTTAATACAATTCAAAGATCAATGGCCTTCATAGTGAACTAAACAGTCACTTCTAAAAATGTTGATGACGTTTAATACACTTTTATCCCCCCAAATAATAAGGTGCTACCAGTGTGCAGTCCTATTACCATAGCCAGTTGTTTCTGAAAAAAGGAATTGATTGCAAAAAGTATCTTCAAATTAGAACTGGAAAATCTGAGGGGGTGCCAGATCATGACTAAATCTAGGCAGAACTAGAGATGTGACCTCACTGTTTTAATGACAACTTCCGTTTCCTCAGTCCTCTTTCCACTGGGTCACAACTGATGAACTAGAAAACACATCCACTCTTTGCAAATGGGCTTCTGCTAGCTAGATACACTGTCCTTCCTGAAGTGAGATGTCCTGGTAGTTGAGAAGGCTGGAATGAGAATCTTCTAGTATGCAGCTCATAGTGGTTCAGGAGCCCAAGAAGATACGTGCAGCAGTGATGAGGCCTGGGTTCTGGGGCCTGGTCTCCCCAGTGTGCTTTTTTTCCGAGTCCTTCTGTGTAACACATTTAGCTGCTATGGGCCCAATTCTCCCAAAACCTCAGTCAGAGAGTAACAATTTTGCTTCAGAATTTCATCACCATAAAAACAAAACGCTGTAGTCTACTTGACATCATTTTTTGCTCTGATTAAAATTTTTATTGAAATCTCTCAAATGTTGCCAAGAAATAGTTTTTGCAAAAGGGGGAAAAATAGCTAACAGACAAATTCAACATGGGAGCTCCCTCTGCTGGTCTGCAGTAGGTTGATATGTGACAAACACATTCCCAGAGACAAATCTAATTTGCTGGAGAAGTGGACAAAAGACAGGTGTGTTGGGCTTTGCCTCAGGAGAGAAACACTAGAAGAAAAAAAAAATCCATGTCTCAAAACAGAGCACAACATTGCTAAGAAAAGCAAAATTACTTAGAAGACTCTCCAAAGACATTATAAAATTTCCATAACAAAAACTGAATTATCCACTAAGGGGAGAGGCTCCACCTGGAGCTTCCCCACTCTGTTCTACCTCCAGTTAGTAAGATTCTTTGAGGCCCTTTGGGTGCAGGTTAAATGCTGATTCCCTTGTCTTTGCCTCCAAGTCTCTTCTTATAGGTTTCCCATCTAAAGTTCCAAGGAGTCACTGGATTGAGGCCTTTCCAAAATTCCATTAAATAAGTCTTTTGGTAAGCCAGCCTCAGAGTAGAAAGGGATAGGCCTGGGAGTCAGGTGACCAAACTAGGTCTAGTCATGGTAGAGCCACTGTGACTTTGGGTAACTCCTTCCATCTTCTCGGGCCTGTTTCCTCATCTGTAAAATGGGTCAGACCAGCTCATCTGTAAAGCTTCTATCAGTTCACTCTGTGAGTCCCAGAATTGACTAAGACATTTAAATAACCATATTCATGAATGAATCTTTCGGATACGGAGTCCAAGGTTGCATTGGGAATGACTCCAAACAGGAAGAGGGGTGAAACACATGGATCTCACTGATACTGGATGAGAGTTCACCAAATCTAAGACCGATGTGGCAGATTCCAGGCTGGGAAAGTCTCAAGGCCAAGGAAGAACTCCCAGGGGAGGGCACCACGTGGGCAATGCATCCCATTTATTCAAATAGGTCAGTCCATCTAATCTTGCACTGTGTCTCCAGCTTCCCTTACAATGGTGGAGGCTTTCTAATCCCTTAAGATTCATTAGGTCCTTCTCCTACCATGTCCCCAGGATCACTTCTGATTTCATTTGTTACATGAATGAAGCAATGGCAGATGTCACAGCCCAAAGTCACTATTCCAGACCTTTTTGCTCACTGTCAACTTTTGATTCTCCAAGGAAATGGTGACTAACCAAAGCCATGGGTATTCAGAAGAGTATGCAAACTTGTACTGTTTCATGGTATTTATTAACAATGGCCTTAACTGCCAATCTGAGCCATCTAGCAATTGGAGACACAATATCCAGATTGGTGGTGGTGATAGAGGGGAGCAATAAAAGGGGCTCTTTCAGTTGCTCCTCATTATTTACAAAATCACCCAGACTACTATAAACCATAGTCTTCTTCTCAGCAGAAGACTGCCACAGGCTTACATCTCCCTCCCTCCTGTTAGAAGCCAGCTGTGAGGGCTACAAGCAATGACATGGACAGAAAGTGGCAAAGCAGCAGAGGAAGGGAAACCAAAAGGCACAGCTACTCCTCTAATTTGTTTTCTGTGCCAAGAAGCTTCTCTGCCACTATCTAAATTTTTTTTATAACTTTATTTTGTTTATTTATTTTTATGTGGTGCTGAGGCCTGAACCTAGCACCTCGCACGTGCTAGGTGAGCGCTCTACTGCTGAGCCACAACTGCAGCCCCCATCTACATTTTTCTTTACTACTTTTTACCTTTTCCTCCCAACACAGAGGTCAATTGCTCTCAGGAGTCCAGGGACTGAGGAACAGCCCCAGAAGCCAGGTCACTAGTACATGCAGAAAGCATTGGTAATTAGTTACTTAATGTACATCACTCCTGACCTCACAGCTTTGGAGAAGCCTACTTAGGGGCTACTTGCAGGTGACTCAGTCAACATAGTTCTGTCCAATGTGAAAAGCGTTTTAAGTCAGAAAGAAGAATTTTCTGGGAAACTGTTTATTCCATCCAGCCTTGTAAACAAATATTACCCAATAAAACAAAAACCATACCTGTGTGCTGGGGATTGGACCCAAGGTCTTATACATGCTAGGCAAGTGTTCTACCACTGAGCTACATCTCCAGGCTCTATATTCTTTTTATTTGCTATTGATCATTACTCTCTGAAGGCCAAAGAATGAGTGGTTATTTCCAACAATGGATCTTAACAATGATTACTACTACTACCAGCACTAAAAACAAGGCTCAGAGAAACATTTTCTCCAAGAAGAGAGGAAGTGTTAGTATGCAGAGAGACATCTCTGGGGAGAAACAGGGAGTTTGTTTATAAAACTCAGGCTATTCTTAACTAAAAACGAAAGTTGGGCAGAACAGAGATCTCTACTTTAACTTGTAATTACATTCTAAATACTATATTGCACCCTTCCTACAGGGCTTCAACATGGGAACAAGGAACTCTTCATCTTTCCTGTAATCAGTGTAAGAAAACGCAGTCTTCCTCTTGGAAGTTTCTCTTCTGGTCCTTAGATCTTCATGGGAAACAAAAGCAGAAGCCTCTCAACACACAGATACACACACAGACACACATAACTTCAAGTATACTCCTCCCTCCGTAACCCTTCCACACAAAAAGGCAGACGTATCTATGCTTGGGTGATGCCCTCTAGCTAGCTGAGAGCCAGGGAGGTGACCTTGCCCCAGTCTCTCATGTAAGATGAGGGTGAGATCATTAAGGAAGAGAGAGGTGTTTGGGGGGATAAACATCAGGCAGTGGGTGGTATCATTGCTGTCAGATGCTCCTCGTAAATCCTGGAGGGGTGTCAGCTTGATGTAGAGGGGATCATTCATCTCCTGAAGGTGGATCTGTTAGCTGGATAGGTGTTAGTTGTATGGTGTGCTCTGGGGAACCAGGTTTGAAAGGGCTGGTGGTGGAGTGAGTGAAGTCGTGGCCGATGGGTATAAATTACCTGGGCATGCAGTGAAGCGGGATAGGTGAAAGCAGGAGGAGGTAGAGCAGGCGCTAACTCCGCTGGGTACAGAGGGTACGGGGCCCACACTTCAGGGCTACTGGGGTAAAGTGCAGGCACTGTGAGCTCATCTGCAAGAAAAGAATAAGGGAAGAGTTAGTGGTTACCAAACAGCTGCTTTCACATCAAAACAAAATACCCAGTAACCCCAAGACCCAACCAATGTCAGAAGTCAAATTATTTTCATTCTTTTAATAACCTGTTGGCTTTTGTCCCCAAACTCAAAGCAAGAGAACAGTAAATACAAAATAAGCAAGGCAACAAGCCTCTGCTGCCTGACTGGCCTGCTGATACCATAGGCCTGAACTCGGCCTTTGACACTCTGATGTCTTTCCAACCATAGCCAGGGAACCAAAGAAGAGTGGGAATTTCCTGCACAGACCAGAAAATGTGTCTGATGAGCAGAAGGAAGAAAGGAGATATCCACCAGGAGACATTCCATGAGAACCCACTGCAGAGCCTTTGGTAGAACAATGATTTATTGGCATAACCAATAACCCAGAATAAGTCCAGAATACTGTTTATCAGCATAATTACAACTGACAAATAAATCACAATCAAGCATTTTCCATTTAGCCTTCAGAAGTACAGATTGGTATCTGTCCATTCAGAGGGCAGTTCATATTCATTTCCAGACATCATGCATCCGAGTGGTGTGGTTTTTTTCATAGGCTATAGCTGACTGGCCTCCCTGACTCCCTCCCTCCTCACAAGTACAGTATTTAGATGTTAAAAATTCAGAGAATGGAAGTGAAGAATTTTGAGAATCCTAATTAAAGTTAGGCTCCATAAAGGTGCAAATAAGCATGTTTACAAGTGTGTCTGCTCTGAGCATATTTTCTAGGAAGAAAAGTGAGTTGTGTTGCCAACTGCCTGGTCTAATGTTCCTTGTGTAGTTCCAGTCCATTCAGGTGAAGCTGCAGTTTGTCAGATTGAAGGGCAAATGGCTGGGCCTCCCTGTGTATCAGGAAGCAATCCATTAAAGTAACAGAAAACACATGAGTGAGCTTCTCAGCAAAGGCAAAAATAACATCAGTCAATAGTTATGAAATGTGGACTCTGTGAAGCAGCAATCTCAATACGTGCTTTTATCACCTGTCAAAATCTGAAACCAGTGCATCAAGGATGCTATCCAGGACTGCTGAGGGAGCCAGGATAAGGTGACTTGATAATGCCATTAGAAACACCACTGAGGACTTTCCAAAAGTCCATAGGGCATGTGATCCAAGGCCAAGATAGTCATATCATCATATCTTTCCATTGTTTCTAATAAGCCTTCCCAGGCCTGCTATCTTCCACATCCTTCCCATACCTGGAAACTCTGGTTCTGGTTGCAATGGATTCCACAAGGGAAGTGGGCCAGGGACAGAAAACTGCTTTGCTGGATGTGACATGCTGACTACCAGAAAGCAGTAGGCCTGGGGGTGGATGTGGAAGAGATGTATACAGGGTAGGTGAGACTTTGACAGCCTGCATTGCAAGAGCTTCTCATAGGATGGGAGGGAGTCAAGAGCTGATTGGTATCTGTCCATTCAGAGGGCAGTTCATATTCATTTCCAGACATAATGCATCCGAGTGGTGTGGTTTTTTCATAGGCTATAGCTGACTGGCCTCCCTGACTCCCTTCCTCCTCACAAGGTAGGAAAGCATCTCAGAAGCTGGTGATGGGAACAGACAGTCTAGGTGTTGAGGCTAGAGGGGCCAACAGACTCCCAAGTCTTTTTTAGAATGGTCAAGTCCACACCACTTACTTCAAGTTCTAGGGTATATGGAGGTCAATGCTCAGGAAATCTTCTCAGAGGGGATTTCACAGACCCCTGTGTTTCCTCTCATGATGAGGCCACATGCTTTCCATTACAGCAATTCTTGTGGGAGCCCAGCTAGTGGAAACTGCTGCCAGGAATGGGGCCTTGGATTTTAAACAAACACTACTCTCTGCAATGGCCAGCTATTATTGTTGTTATTGTTATTTTAGCTACTACGCTATTTTAAGACATTAAGAGTCTTTTTCTAAAAGTCAAGAGAATCTCAGGCCCCAGTACACTAATCCCTAGCTGGTATTTGTCAGGCCTGCCATGATAGCAGAAGACCACAGAGCTAATACTAGCTGGCAGAAGGAAAGACCAGCAGAGGGATGTGGTTGGCATGTCAGTGGGCCTTCACACAATCAGTGGGTACTTGAAAGTTCGAAAAATGAAATATGTCCTTTAAGATATCTGGTCCTAATGAAATAATGAAGGTAAGGCAGAATCAGGTTTCAATCTTAGTTCAACTGATGAAATTTATGATTTCCAGGTCGTTCTACATTTTACCTGAAGCATTATTTCTCATTAGGTTTACACTGATGCTCAGAAACAATTCACTGATTAACATTTGCACAAAGCTAGCCCAGCAAAATAGGATTTGCTTTGAAATTCCCAAACTCAAAGTTGCTGAGCAAAGGCCTAGATGGGATTAAGGTGAACATTCACTTGATAAGCCCCTGGTATATCCAATCATCCCCCTCTCCCCCTCCTCTAGGAATCTGTGGTTATGGTGAATGTCAAAGAACATGTAATGAGCAGGTCAGCATCACACCTGCCAAGCAGTTTTCACAGACACCTCCATTTTAGCACAGGGCTAGGAACTCTCCAAAATGACATATCCACTCATTTGAGGGAAGAGAGCATTAAGCAGGAGTGTTTTGCATGTGGATACTCTTTCTGGTTGCTAATGTGGTCTTAAGAAAAATCACAAAAGCTAAAGACGCAGGTTTTCCACAGCATGAATACTTCACAGGGACTAATAAGCCAAAGGAGCAGACAGAGGCAGGGGGGGTGACACCTTCCCCAGGTCCATCCAGCTCTAGTTTAGAAGGAGCAGGAGAGAAAAAAGCAGGCCCAGTGGGAAGAAATGAGTTCAGGAGGCATTGAGATTCCTTTGGACAAAAGAAGCTCTTGACCACCCAGGGTGAGCCAAGCTCAAGTGAGCTGAAAGAGGACAGATAAAGAGGCTGGGGTCTTTTTGTCTGGGCCTAATCCCATCCTCCTGAGAAACTGGGTAAATCCTTTCCCATTGTCCCAGATCTCCTTATATCCTTTTTTTCTTTTGCACCTTCTGAGGATAATGTTGTTAGGGGCTCTCAATATACATCTGAATAGGTTTTTTACTTAGCCCCTAGAATATGCAACCAGAGGAGTTCAAATTGGATTCTGAAAAACAAGGAGGAGAAACTTGCAACTCTATCTTTCCATCCCTTTGAAAAGCCAGTCCACCTTTCTACTTCAGATGGGGACAGAGCCAGAAAGGTCTTCCAAATCAAGGCCATCTCAAAACAGAGGTAAAGAGGAATGATTCTTACAGGCAACTGAGAGTGAAGAAGAAGAAAATCCTTAATGGACTTAAGGTCCAAGAACTTTAAATTAGTATTTATTCTGCCTCCTAGAAAGTTTTGTTTGGAAGTATATACAACCTCATCTCAACATACTCCAAACTAAATATGCCACCTTCAACAGCTGGTCCTCCAGATTTCTGGTCATTCTAGATTTCAGTAAAAGATGCTACTTTCTACTCCATGCCCAAATCAGACCTGGTCCTCACCTCCTTCTCCTTCACGTTTAAACTTTCTCTAGATCTATCCCATTATCCACTCTGATTTTAACCATCAACAGTTACCAAAAAGGTCTCCTGACAGTCTTCCTAGTCATCACACTGAAGTCACTACAACTTTCAAAATATAAAATTCAGCCATGCCACTTTCCCTCTTAAAACCCTCCTGTGAGTTTTCCTTGCTGATGGGACATAAGTCATAGCCTAGAAAACCCCACATGGTCTGATCTTTGTTGGTCTCTCCAGCCCTGCCTGTCACCTGGTTCTGCCTGTAATCTAGGATCAGTCATTTCCTGTGTGACCACACTGACTTTTCTTCTGTTTTCCAGGACTCCCACACAATACTCCTTCCCCCAGAGGCATTCTTCTCTCATCCTGTCACCTAGCATTAACTCTTCAGAGGACTCTACTTAGAGGCCATATCCTTGAGGCTTCCAGAAGTGCCCTCCCCATAACAGCATTACCTCATGAGCAATAAGCTCCTATTCTGGCTTACCTAGTGTCTAGCACAGTACTATTAGACAGTACTATTAGACAGTCAACTGTCTGTGGTGAATTGATGGAGATGCCTTCAGAGATGAAAATGATCAACTTGTGGTCTTGAGAGAGAAGTATGCACATACGGGCATCAGAATCTAAAACTCTCAGTCAATTTAAATGGAACCCAGGTCTCTTATCTCACTGTTCAGGGTCCTTCCATATACCATCCTGCCCTCTCCAGGGGTGGGTGAAGCCCCACAACAGGTGGTGGTAGGAGGGCTCCTATAATGCAGTGGTCTTTTTCTATAGCTTTCAGCATACTCAATTTACTATAATAAACTCAGGGACAGAGTATTAGTGGAGAACTGGCATGGTAAATGAAGAATCTGGCCAGGAAAAATAGTGGCCTTTACAAAGAAAACCCAAATGTGATGAAAAATTCTATTTTTTAATAGAAAAAAAACCCCCAAAACACCCAATTTTGAAACAAGAAAATAAATCAAGGATTCTGTTAGCAATCAATTCTCACTTGCAATTACTTAGGATGTAGCTAGTTAAAGTCTACTCTTTCAGGCTGGGTTTGTGGCTCAGTGTTAGAGTGCTTGTCTAGTATGCATGGGGCACTGGGTTCTATCCTCAGCACCACATAAAAATAAAAAAAATAAATAAAGATATTGTGTCCACCTAAAAAAACCCCTAGAAAATAAATGTGTGTGTGTGTGTGTGTGTGTATATATATATATATATATATATATATATGTATATATATATATATATATATATATATATATATATATATATATTTTAAATCTACTCTTTCAAAGACTGGTGTATTAGTACATGCTCTTCTAGTGTTAGACCTCAAATTGCAGCCCATGCCAGCTCTGATGGTCCAGGGAAATGCACATGAGCTCTTGTAATGGATTGAATAGTGTTGGCTCAAAATTCAAATTCACCTGAACCCTCAGAATGCAGGCACTTAAGGTAGAAACAGGGTCTTTGGAGATGTTATAATTGAAAGATCTTGATAGGATGGAGGCAAACACTGGAACCATGTGTCTACCAGCCGCAGGATGCCAGATTGCCAGCAGCCACCAGGAGTTATGACACAGGCTTCTCCCAAAGAGCCTCCAGAAGGACCAACACTGCTTATCCCTTGATGTCAGACTTCTGGCTTCCTAAATTGAGATAATAAATTCCTGTCATTTTAAGTCACGAAGTTTGTGACAATTGGTTGTGATGGCTCCAGGAAACGAATATAGTTCCTATGGAGGGTCAGGCACCTTCACTGGCTTCCCATGAATATAAGTATAGGGGAAAACTCTTTCGGAGAAGCTAATAAAAAGATGGCTTGAAAAGTTCAAGCAGTGCTTAGCATCACCCTGTAGAAATCACCCCAGTAATTTTTTATGTTCCTCACAAGGGAACCAACTAGATATAGTGCTCAGGACATGAGGAGAAATCAAGTCTGTGCTCAGCTCACCACAGCTCTCTTTCTTTGCCATTTCTATCATTTCAATTATTGATTCTAATTAAGATAATTCAGACTTCTGTACCTTTTATTTCTACTCTAATGTACATAAACTGAACTCACTAAACTCAACCCATTCAATAACGCAGTCACTGATGTTCACAAATCAATTTCTGTCTTCCAATACTCTCCATGTTCTATGTACCAGTGCTCCTTATGAGAGGCAGTAACATCAGCCCCTTTTATATTTTGAGGAAGCTAAGGAACAGGGAGGTTTAAAATCTAGTTCAGTAACTCTCAACAACTGAGAGAAACACGATGTCAATGAATCAAGGTCATTTGAGTCTAGCCCTTTCCTTCTTGCATTTCACTGTCTCTCTTAGTTATTTCCATATATTGATTCCTCTACTTTTCATGCTTTCCCTTTTCATCTTCTGCTACCTTAATATAAGTTCTCACCTGGCCTGTTTTGAGTCTGCTGACTCAAAACTACATACACCTAGAAGCAATTTAAGCCTCTCAAGTGGCAAACAGAGTTCTATGTAGTAAGTTTGCTGGAAAAAATTCCAAAAGCTTATTGGTTTTTATTCAACTGGCCCAGAGTCAACCCCTTCCCAGTTAATCTTTCTGCCATCCCTCTTTAACAGTCATGCTATCAGGGTCTTTCTTCCTTACTGCCTAGCTGCTCCATGCCAAGAAACTATCCAATGCAATCTTGGTTTTAAAAGCATTTGATCCCTCGTGTGTCAGGTAAAGGGAACCTAGAGCATAAGCTGGAAGAAAACTGTCCCTCTGGGGACTTAGGTCATGACTGTTATTTATTCTTGTTTATCACTTCGGGAGATTTTCAGTCCTTTTCCTTGTGCCTTGAAGCAGCAGGGATGACAGCTGCCAAGTTTCCCCAGGCAGTCCACTCTCAGGCATAGGCAGATTGAACATTCTAAGTATCCTGTAGGATGGCCTGGATTACTAAATGGCTGCAATCAAAGCTGAGAATTTAAGAGAAGCTGCATTTTCATAAAGGACTAGTTTTCTGTCACACGAATTTGCTCCACGAAGGCACAAGACTGTTCTGTCATATTCACTAATGCACCTGGTACAAAGTAGACACTAAATACTTCCTGAAGAAATGTACTCTCTCTTTTGTATCAAGTGCCTCTCCCTCTTATTCTATTCCAGAACTACACTACTGTCTATTAATTAAAATATCTTCTGCTTCTTTTCCATCCTGGTAAACAAATTATAAAGGAATCTTAGCATTCCCCATGAGGGTAATTATGTGGCTTATCCTTGGGATTCTTCACACACTGAATGGTGGTAACAAGAATATTCAGAGTCTGGTAATCCTGGTACTGAGAGACTGAGACGGGACAATCACAAGTTTGAGGTCAGCCAGGGCAATTTAGTGAGACCCTGCTTCAAAAAATGTGGAAGTAGCTCAGTTCAATCCCCTAAATTCAATCCCCAGGAATGGAGGGGGAAAAAATCGTAGGGTTTATGCTTTGGGCAATATGCTTCATAGACTTTTATTCACTTAATCTCCAGAACATTCTTATGAGGTAAGTTCTGCTGTTATCACCTCTACCTCAGAAACAAGGAATGCTAAACAAGAGTTTAGCAAGATATTAAATGATAAACCCAAGACCAAGCAGCTGGAAAGGCAATTGCATGAATACAAGCAATATGGCAACATGGTGAATCTTCCAGGATGGTTTTGTCTAGCCAATAAACATCTCCCCCCAAACCATAGACTTAACTTCTTAACTAAGTTATAAGACAGGTCAGACCTTCAACAACAATAACAATGGAATATTATTTTAGATTAATGAATGGTATAGGAGTTATCTGGAGACATGACAATTCTGGTCTACTTTTCCAGGCCTTGGTAATCTCTAATAAATATTTTATCTTTTAGATCTACTATAAAAACAAAAGCATTTTTAAAACTTTGTTCTAATTAGTTATACATGACAGTAGAATGCATTTTGACATATTGTACAAATGGAGCACAACTTCTCATTCCTCTGGCTATACATGGTGTAGAGTCACTCCAGTAGTGTAATCATACATGTGTATAGTGTAATAATATCTGTGTCATTCTACTGTCCTTCCTATCCCCAAAGCCCCACCTCTCCCCTCATACCCCTCTACACAAACCAAACTTCCTTCATTCTTCCCAATTCCCCTGCCCCATTATGGATCAGCATCTTCTTATCAGAGAAAACATTTGGTTTGTTGGGTTTGGCTTATTTCACTTCGCATGATATTCTTTAGTTCTATTCATTTACCTGCAAATGCCATAATTTCATTCTTCTTTAACGCTGAGTAATATTCCATTGTGTATAGGTACTGCGTTTTCTTTATCCATTCATCTGTTGAAGGGCATCTGGGTTGGTTCCATAGCTGTTGGTTTAGCTGTTGTGAACATTGATGTGGCTATGCCATTGGAGTATGTTGATTTTAAGTCCTTTGGATATAAACCAAGGAGTAGGGTAGCTGGCTCGAAGGGTGGTTCCATTCAGAGTTTTCTGAGGTATCTCCATACTGCTTTCCAGAGTGGTTGCACAAATTTGCAGTCCCACCAATAATGTATGAGTGTACCTTTCCCCCGACATCCTTGCCAAGAATTATTATTGCTTGTATTCTTGATAGCTGCCATTCTGACTGGAGTGAAATGAAATCTTAGAATAGTTTTGATTTGCATTTCTCTAATTGCTAGAGATTATGAATATATTTTCATATGTTTGTTGATAGATTGTATTTCTTCTTCTGTGAAGTGTCGGTTCAGTTCCTTAGCCCTTTTATTGACCGAGTTGTGTTTTTTTTGGTGTTAAGTTTTTTGAGTTCTTTATATACCCTGGAGATTAGTGCTCTATCTGAGGTAAATATGGTAAAGATTTTTTCCCATTCTGTAGGTTCTCTCATCACATTATTGTTCCTTTGCTATCAAGAAGCTTTTTTTTTTTAAATATATTTTTTAGTTGTTGATGGGCCTTTATTTTATTTGCTTATTTATATGTGGTGCTCAGAATCGAACCCAGTGCCTCGCAGGTACAAGGTAAGCGCTCTACTGCTGAGATACAACTCCATCACGTGAAGAAGCTTTTTACTTTTCATCCATCTGATTTCTTGATTCTTGATTTTACTTCTTGCACTTTAGGAGTCTTGCTAAGGAAGTCAGAGCCTAAGTCAACATGATGAAGATTTGGGCCTACTTTTTCATCTATCAGGTGCAGGGTCTAGTGTGTCTTTGTTCCATTTTGACTTGATTTTTGCACAGGGTGAGAGACAGAGTTTTAATTCATTTTGGTACATATGGATTTCCAGTTTTCCCAGCATCACTTGTTGAATAGGCTATCTTTCCTCCAATATATGTTTTTGGTGTCTTTGTCTAGTATGAGATAACCATATTTATGTGGGTTTGTCTCTGTGTCTCGTATTTTGTATCATTGGCCTATATGTCTATTTTGGTACCAATACCATACTGTTTTTGTTACTATTGCTCTGTAGTATAGTTTAAGGTCTGGTATCGTGATGTCTCCTGTTTCACTCTTCTTGCTGGGGATTACTTTGGCTATTCAGGTCTCTTATTTTTCCAAATGAATTTCATGATTGCATTTTCTATTTCTATGAAGAACGTCATTGGGATTTTAATAGGAATTGCATCAAATCTGCATAACACTTTTGGTAGTATGGCCATTTTGACTATATTAATTCTGCCTATTCAAGAGCATGGGAGATGAAAAGCATTATCTTTAAGGCAATTTTGACATGAGTTTCACTAAATCTAGTTAGGAGATATGCTATGTATAAGAGCACAAGTGAGGGAGAAAGAATGCATGAAAAGGTGTAGGTTTAGATCACAGAGATGATATATGAGAATGTCAGCAATTTATGCTTTATTGAGAATATGAGGGGACATATAGGAAGGAAAACAGTTTCTTGCAACATTAAAAAAATAGATATCATTTTCCAGTATCACTTTAATTTGTCATTCACCTTTCCAGGCATTGTGTGGTGAGGGAGAAAAGTTAGCAGAGGAGAGACCAAAGTGTTTTTTTAATGAAATCAATGCTTGGGGGCATCTCTATCAAGTTTACAAAAAGAGATCACCAACAAAACAATTTTATTGAACTACAAGGTCTCTGAGTGCAGGCGGCCTGGGTCTGTCTTGGTTACTGTATCTCCAGTGCCCAACATAGTATATGTTGCATAGAAGACATAATTTTTCTACAGGTGTTATGTTAGGCATAGGTTTTTAAGTATATCTGTTTTATTCTTGAGATAAGTTCTAAGAGTGTAATTAATGTCTAGGGCACAAACATTTCAAGGACCTTGTCAATATATCTTGCTATATTGAATTGTTTCAATGTATTTCCCAAAAAAATATTTATGTTTGCATCAACTTTTAATGAAAATCCTGGGAATTATCATTGAAAACAAAAGTATACACTGATAATTTTATAAGCAAAACTAAAATCTATTCATTATTTGTACATTTCTTTGTTAATGAAGCTGAACTAATGAACTTTCAGTATCTTTGAGGGAATAATGCTACTTAGAAGTCCTTCAAGAGGGCACAATGAAAATCCAGGCTACACCAAATATCTGTGCTTTCAAAACAGTCTAAGTGTATCATGATCATGCCATTTGTTATTTACATTGAAAATGATCTCTTCTGGGTCATTCTTCAAATTGTAATCTCCTATCCCCAACATATAGAAGGTAACTTTCCATAAAAGTTATCATAAAAGTTGGTGAAATTAAACTGATGTTATCAAGTGCCTGTAACTTTCAATGTACAAGTTGAGAACAATCAACCTACACTATAAATCATTAGGTTCAGAATAATCAACCTAATGATTTATAGTTTAGCTCATCTCCTTGACTTTTAGAAAAATGTCAGTCTAAATCTGCAAAGGTTCTAGTCCTTGGTTAAAAGGCAGAAACTTTAAGACTCACATTGATCTAGAGAACTGATGAATCAGAACCCCAGAATACACTTCAGAGCACAAATAACACAAATCCAAACACACAAGGCACAGTGGTTTAAGGGCCATGTGAGCAATTCCTGAATGGAGATGTATGTCTGAACTAAGCTCCCTCATTCATCCACTTCCTTCTCTTCCTCTGTGATGGTTCGTCATCAATGCTGACTGACTGTCCATGGGCCACTTGCCCTCAACTTATCCACCGGGGATGTCAAGATCCTTTGCAAGCCATTGAAGCACATATCTCTGCTGCATAGACTGAGAAAGTGAAGAGGAGAGGTAGGTAGGCCAAACTGGCAAAACCTCTGTCACCCTTGCTTCCTCTTGTCTGATTCTTTTTCACATCATATCAGTGCTGGTCAGATATTCTGGAAATAATCTGAGTAAATATGAATGGCCATGTCAAGAAGTATACTTTGTAGAATTCAAGAAATTCATGTTCTTTATCACAAGGAACCTTTCCCATCACTGGAAAGGAAAACAGCCTATCCACTAAAAAGCATCAGTCTTAGATGATAAAGACCTACTAGAGTAAAATGTTACCTCTACAGATGAATAATAAAGTTTTACTGCTTTCCCATTTCATCAGGTGATGTTGTAATTATAATTCAGACTCCCCAGCATTTAATATAGCAATTAGAAAATTCAACAAATCAATGAACGTAGTGCGAGTAGTGTGTGCCTTTTATCATCTTCTGGATCGAGGTAACCTAGGTTCTTTACTACAACAGCCACCCCACCTTAGCAGAATAACTTCCTCCTTCCCCATTCTCCTGGATGCAGGGCACTGAGACATACATCTGAATGCAGCCAGAGAATGCACTAACTATGCCAGAACCAAGGTCCATCAGAACCAGGAATATGACAGTCAAATTCAACATGTGCTACATGTCTAAAAAGCTCCAGGCATGACATGAACATGTTTTCCAACTGCTCCTGCCATAGTCTATGAATATTATTTGAGGAATGAGAAGAAAATACAAATGACATAAACATATCTAAACTTCATGGAGTGACAGAATGCCTATTTTCATTACCATCACCATCCTAAAGAAAATCACTTTTCCTCTTCTGGCTCTTTGCTGAATCTCTACAATAACTGTCAGCTGTTATAATTACTCCACTGAAAACAATGAGAAGTTAATTAAACTTTGGAAGTAAAGAATTTAAAACAATTTCAATGTTCATCTCTTAGGATAAGCAATTCTATTTGTAGAGATTTATTCTACATTAATACACACAATGTTCTACAGAAAAGTATTTTGAAAGCAATAGAACTGCTTTAATAACAAAAAATATGAGATATTCATGATTAGGGAAATTGTCTAGGAAAATTAGGGTATATCCATTTACCATTAAACTGAGGCCAAGCTGTTTATACTTATTTGAAAGAACATTTAAAATACTGGTAATTTAAAAAGGGTTGGAAAATAGTATGTTTAATGATTGAAATTCTATTTAAAATTTATGTCTGTATGTGCCTAGAGATACAGGCATATATGTGCTGACATTATAATTATGTGATATTCCACATGCATAATGTCTGATTTAATCTCCTCTAAATCCTTTGGGCTAGACACATCCATTTTACAGATGAAGAAATTGAGATTTTAAGAATTTTAGTGACTTAAGGTCCTATAGCTCACAGGTGAAGATTAAGAGATAGGAATCTAAAGAATCTGCTTCTAGAGTCTAATTTCCCTTGGCGGCATTGCTATCTCCCAACTGATTATTTTCTATATTTTTCTAAAGTTAAAATGCAAATTAAAATTTAAAACTAAAGGCAAACAATTTTTTTATATATTTGAAATAATTTAACCTATTTTCCATTTGACAGAATAGAAAATGGACTGTGGGAAGCAAAAATTATACCATTATTTAGCCCTGGAAACAAATTCCACACATTTGTTCTACCCTTCTGTGAGTGATGAGTACTTAGCATCAGATTATCAATAGTACAATTCTGATGAGTATGGAGAAGGTAACTGAACATTTCCAGAGCCAACATGTTTTAGCATCTCTGTTAGGGAAGCCAGAAATCAATCACTTACTTATCCAAAGTGTCATACTATCAACTACTGTGAACTGAGAAAAAACAACAGAAACCGCACCATCAGTACATAGGGAATAGTACCTTCAGGTAACAAAGTATGTACAAGTAGATATCTCAAAAGAATGACACTCCTTTTCCATCTCTCCTTCAGATTAAACTGAGTGCAAATCAAAACTCCACTTCTGTGGGCATCCGTGGCTATGAGCTACTCTCCTCCCCCAACCCATGCTCTGAGGGGTAAGTGAGGGTTGACATTCCACCAAAGGACAATTCTATCTTCATACTCTGTGATGACAGTGAATTAAACAATGTGTACTGGATGTTGAATCATAAGGACACAAGATGGATGAAATAACTGGGCAGCCTTCAGGTTAAGAATAACACAAAGGGATTCTGCTGGCTCTTAAAGTTAAATGGAGCTCAGGAACAGTATGAATAAATAAAGCACAGTTATCTAAAAATATCAATTTAGTCAGGGCTATTCTCCCTCGAAGTTTATCTCATCTTGGACAGTGTCTTCAATAAATATCGTCTGAACATTTGCTGCAAGCCAAATGCCAGGTGAATACCATCGTCTTTCATTTTTCCTGCCCAAACCCAAGGGCAGTGATCCAAGCTATAAAAGGACCCCATTATACATACCAATTCCTGCTTGACTGAATGTATTTTGGAAACCCCGGTGGAGGTGGGAAGAAGGTACTTGAGGTCTGGGGCTGTTGCCTGCCTCACATGTGTGAAGCACTGGGTTTGATCCTTAGTACCACATAAAAATAAATAAGTAATTGTATCCCTCTACAACTAAAAAAAAAATTTTTTTTTAAAAGAATGTACTTGATAAAAATCTATGCAGAAATGGAACTCCTTATTAATTTCATGGAGGCAGGTGTTTAAGAAGATGTGGTGATACTTCATCTGAAAAGTGCCTTAAGACCTGTGAACTTGTGTGTGTGTGTACTAGAGATTGAACACAGGAGCACTTTACCACTGAGCTACATCTCCAGCCTTTTTTTTTTTTTTTTTATTGGTTGTTCAAAACATTACAAAGCTCCTGACATATCATATTTCATCCAGCCTTTTTAAATTTTGAGACAGGGTCTCACTAAATTGCTGGACCTGAACTTGTGATCTTCCTGCCTCAGCCTCATGAGTCACTGGGATTACAAGCATGTACTACCACAGCTAGCTGAGTTGTAAACTCTATGGAGTCTGTAAACAAGTCACTGAAAAGGGCACAGACAGGAAAAGCACAAATGACCTTCTTGCGTCAGTTCCAGGCATGAAGTGATTCCAGAATGTATGTCTATGGTGGTGAAAAATGCTTCACTAGGATGTACAGGGAAAGTCATGCATGTTTTTCCTCCTTAAGTCCTTCAACTGTAAATGCTGCCAGCTACACAATTGTGGACAACTCCCAGCCTCAGCCTCAGCTTTCTCAGGTAAAAATATAAACTATCACACAGGTTTGTTATAAAAATCACACAAGAATTTGAGATGTATAAAGTGGGTGCATATTTTGAGGAAACAACACTAATTTTGATGCTAATGTAAGAAAGGAGGCAAGGATACAATCTGGGATGTAGGTAATGTTATCTATGCTACAGGAAATCTATCCTTTGCACAAGAAAATGCTTTGATTCATTAGATTATCTGGGGCCCACGTCTGTGGGCAGGGGCAGCCTGGAAGGATGCTTTGGAATTCTTGCCCTCAATCACTTATCATGTTTAATTCCATTTCTTCCTCATTCTTTTGTGCCTTACACATATTGCTCAACTCTTTTTACTGGGAATACGTTGATGATCATTAAGGTAGAGCTTTCTTAATTACAAGGGTGTTTACTTCCTTATGTTTAAAATGAAAACATTGCCTTTCATTTAAGAGTAGGAGACTTTCTTTAAAAAGCCACTCCCTGTCCTCCAACTTCCCCAAGGGAATCTGATCTGCTTACAAGGTCCACTTAATTAAACAACTGTCCATGTGCAGCTGAACCTCTGATGCATGTTTCCCTTAGCATCTGTCCACAGGGGCAAGCATGGTGCAATGCTATGGCAGTTCCAGGTGTTGGCAAAGCCTAGCCCCTGAATGGCCATGCTTTGTGATCCTTTTTCTTTCTATCTCTTTGTCTTATAAAAACCAGAAAGACTCACCACAAGATTAAGAACAACCATAACAAAAGCCTAGGTTTTAATTTTGCAGGTGGTTAATAGACATAATGTTGACTTTCCAGTAAGATAAATAGTGAAAATTTGGCCAATGATCACATAAACACCCCACCCCCCTTCCTACTCTCTCATTCCTAAGGGCTGTATTCATTCTTGGAATGTGAAAGACAGTTCATTTAAGAAAACAGGGTACCCTAACCTGGTTAGAGGCACTGAAATACCAAAAGAAAACTAAAGGAGTTCAGGCTAATGAGCCTCTACATTTTGGGAAGTGGTGATTCAATCCCATGAGGATGCTGGTTTGTCATACCCTAAAAGGTGGCCCAATACTCTGAATCTTTCCAGTTTCAATCCAATGTAAAAATAGGAAAATTTAGGTATGAGGGTGCTAGATGATTTTGGAATGACTTTAGAGGGTGATCTCATAGGAAGCAATAAGTTTTGTGGGTTTCTCACTTTTCCCCCAAACCAGATATCTGAACACTTTAGAATAGAATTAGGGTGCCAAAGCCATCTCAGTGTACACAGGATCTCCCACAAATCTAGAACTTGCAGGTGGTTAAGCATAATGAAGATGGTCATATAAACTTAGAAAAAAAAATGGTTAGATCTAGCATACTATAATATAGCATATTATGGCCACTGAAAGTGGCGATATAGATAAACCTATATTTATAAATATAGATATGCACAAAGCAGTAAATGTAAAAATGGGTTACAGGCACAGTAAGTACAGTACGATGCCATTATATATCTCTCTCTCTCTCTCTCTCTCTCTCTCTCACACACACACACACACACACACACACACACTCACTCATTCTGCATATGAGGGATTGTCCTAATGCTTTGGTAGATAGACCAAGGATTCAGCCCATCACTGGTCTGCCACTTTATCAGCTGTATGACTAGGCTATGTGTGACTTCTCTCAGGCCAAATTTTCTTATCCAAGGAGGAGCAAGAGGAATAAAGGAAGAAAGTAATAATTATAATTATTCTAATAAAAAATAAACAATAGGATGAAGCTTTTCTTAATTTCATATTGTTAAATTTGTCAGTAAAAATACACAGGGAGCTAGTGAGCCCCTTTATTAATAACAACTGAGTATTATTTGTCTCAACCCTTAAAAGCAGGTATTACTCCTTCTGCTTTATAGACTAAGAAAGCCAGGGTCAGAGATAACTTGATAAACTTGACTCAGGTCCCACAACAAATTCATGTGTGATAGGCTTGTATTTCAAAATCCAGGGTGAAAGATGGAAACAACACAAGTGCCCATCAGCAGATGAAAGGATAAGCAAAATGTGATACATTCATACAATGATTATTCAGTCATAAGAAGGAATAAGTTCTGATGCATGGTACAACATGGATGAATCTTAAAGACATTATGTTAAGTAAAATAAGCCAGACACAAATATCAAACATTATATGGTTCCACATAAATGAAACAGTTAAAACAAACAAGTTCATAGAGAAAGTAAATTAGAGAGTACAGGGGTTGGGAAAAGAGGGAATGTGGAGCTATTGCTTAATGGTTAGAATATGAGGTGATAATTTCTGAAAACAGATGATGGTTGCATAACACTGTGAATGTAATTAATGTCACCAAATCTCTACAATTGAAATGACAATTTTTGTCATTCATTTTACCACAAAATTTCCCCATATTTTTATTGGTACATTATATAATTATACATAATAGTGGGATTTGTTGTTTATACATGCACATAATAGTATAATTTGGTCAATATCATTCCCCAGTATTTCCCCTTTCCCTCCCCCTGATCCCTTTCTTCTACTCTGCTGGTCTCTTTTATTTTCATGAGATTTTCCCCCATACCACCATCTTTTTTTCTCTGTTTCCTATCTTCTACACAGGAGAGAAAACTAAGACCCTTGACCTTCTGAGTTTGGCTCATTGTGCTTAACATAATGTTCTCAAGTTCCACGCATCTTCTTGCAAATGACATAATTTCATTCTTTTTTATGGTTGAATAAACTCCATTGTGTATATATAGCACATTTTCTCTATCCATTCATCCACTGATCGATAACTGGGCTTGCTCATTGCATAGTTTAGCTATTGTGAATTGTACTGCTATCAACATGGGTATGCATGCATTGCTATAGTATGATGACTTTCTTCAGGAAAAATATCAAGGAATCGTCTAACTGGATCATATGTTAGTTTTATTCCTAGTTTTTTGAGGAAACTTCATAATGATTGCATAGTGGTGGTACTAATTTACAATCCCAAGAGTGTAATATTGTTTCTCTTCCCCCACGTCTTCTCCAGCATTTACTGTTTATATTCTTGATGAATACCGTTCTAACTGGAGTGAGACGAAATCTTGTGTAGTTCTGATTTGCCAAACAATTTTTTAAAAATATATTCTTGGCCACTTGTATTTCTTCTTTTGAGAACTGTCTGTTTAGTACATTTGTCTATTTATTTATTAGGTTATTTGTTTTTCGGTTAAGTTTTTTGAGTTCTTTATGTAGTCTAGATATCAATCCTCTGTTACAAAAGTAGCTAGCCAAGATCTTCTCCTATTTTGTAAGTTCTGTCTTCACATTCACAATTGTTTCCCTTGCTATGCACAAGCTTTTAAATTTGATGCCACCCCACTTATTAATTCTTTTTTTTTAATTGGTTGTTCAAAACATTACAAAGCTCTTGACATATCCCCACTTATTAATTCTTGGTATTACTTCCTGACTTTCAAGAGTTCCATTCAGGAAGTGTTGCTTGTGCCTATATGTTATAGAGTATTAACCCTACATTTTCTTCTAGAAATCACATAGTTTCTGGTCTACTTCCTAGGTCTTTGATACACTCTGAGTTGACTTTTGTGCAGGGTGAGAGATAAGGTTCTACACAAAGATAACCAGTTCTACCAGCACCATTGTTAAAAGGGCTGTTTTTCCTCCAATGTATATTTTTGGCACCTTTGCCAAGGACCAAAGACTAACTCTGTGGTTTTGTCTCTGTGCTTTCTATTTTTTTTTCCACTGGTCTATGTGTCCATTTTTATGCCACTACTATGCAGTTTTTGTTATTACAGCTCTTTAGTATAGTTTTAAGTTAGGTATTGTGATGTCTCCAGCATTGCTTTTTTTCTTAGAATTGCTTTGGAATTCTGGGTCTTTTATTCTCCCCAATTAATTTTAGGACTGTGTTTTTCTAATAATGTGAAGAACATCATTGGTAATTTGATGAGGATTGCATCAATCTGTAGATCACTTTTGGTTCTATGGCCATTTTAAAAATAGCAATTCTGCCAATTCATGAACATGGGAGGTTTTTGTATCTCCTAGTATCTTCTTCAACTTCTTCAGTGTTCTGTAAGTTTCACTGTAGAGGTCTTTAACTTCTTGGTTAAATTTATTCCCAGCATTCCCCCTCCCCCACTTTTTTAAGGTATTGTGACTGGGATTGTTTTCCTGATTTCTTTCTCACCAGATTCATCACTGGTGTACAGGAAAACTATTGATTTTTGTATGTTGATTTTGTATCCCGAAATTTTACCACAATTTAAAAAAATAACAAAAAAGATATATTTTAAATGGTGAGGTGTGTGGTATGTGAATTACATCTCAATAAGGCTGTAAAAATGTCTTGAATATATAATAGCTGCTACTATTATTACCATTACTGAACTTCGAATTCCTATTGTTGCCCAAAGATCAATCACGTCATATCTATCCCAGGTTTCACCAGTTCTCAGAACTATATAAACCAATGACCCACCACAGTGACTGACAGGTAAATGTCCTGGCTCAGAATCTGAAATCCAATAGGTAAACATACTTGCAGAGGTTCTGCCATATCTGATACAAACACTCCTATAGTATCTTTTCCAATAAAATCTAATAGCTAATTAGATGAGGGACTGAAAATGTAGGAAGCAAAATCCTATTGCAAAATCCTATTGTAAGCACCTTAGATCACCCCTCCTCAAACAATTAGCATTCCCCATACAAAGCCTATCACAAGATTTTTTCCCTCTAAGATCACACAATTTTTTTCACAGTACCTTTACTTTATTTATTTAGTTTTATGTGGTGCTGAGGCTTGAACCCAGTGCCTTGCACATGTTAGACAAACACACTACCACTAAACCACAACCACAGCCCCAAGATCACACATTTTTAAAGTATCTTTACGGATAATACTGTGACCATGATAGAAACAAAGCAAACAAAGGGATTGCTCATCATTTGTTCTCAGCATCTTTCTATCTCCTCTCAGAGCCAAATCTACCCAGTTCCTTCATTCATTTCTCAACGCAAATCTCTTTCCCATCTTTCAATCCTTTCCCTTGTGCTAGAATCCCTTCCAAGTTTTCCTTTTCTTACACAGCACAGAGAACCAGCATGAGATGCTGGAGCTGAGAGTAGTCTGTTAAGTGGATCTTGAAGCCCACAGCTCACAGAGTGCCCGGCTTGTATGGTAAAGTAAGAAAAGAATAGATTATTCACATTCCCAGTGGCTATGGGCCAGTGAGTTCATGATAGCAGTTTACAAATCTCAGAGGAAAGAGAATGAAAACTAATGAAAAGAGATGACAGTGGAAAGTTTAGTAGTTTGGACACCTGGAGAACTGGTGGCTAAGGGAAGAATAAACCCCTTCCAGAATGAGGCTGGAAGAACCTCGAAAAGACTTGTCAGGATAGCTCTTTAATCACGGCCAGTGTAAGGTCATTGAAATAGAGAAAACCCACAGACTCCCAGGCTGTTCCCTCTGTGAACTGCTCTGACCTGCTACAAACAGAGCAGGCTGCTTGAGGGTCTACACAAATCTCAAGGTTTTGTTTTTCCCAGGGTATATTTGCTTTTAGAGTAGAATTTAGAATATCTTTAAATGAAAATAAGGTCTAAAGGGGCAAATGGTGCTGGAAATAAACAGTGGTAGATGGAGTACTGGGAAAGTATGTGTCAGCAAACCAAGCCAGCAGGCCTTTTTTACAATGGAGTTCCAGAGAACTGTCTGCATCATCACCCTAGTACTTTTGTGAGGCATTTTTAATCATCTTCTATTTTCTCTGATGAGAAAATATCTAAAACAAAGCCACATCTCCTTTATTATCTTCTGTTGAGTAATGACAACATGATTCCCCTTCTGACAAATCTCCAATAGGTCCCAATGCCTTCTGAATCAAAGACAAACAAAGCTGTAATAGGGATTTCCATTTATTTCTTCTTCCTAGATACATCACACATTATTATCTCACCTCTAGCTGGGTAAAATTAGTTTTGATTTCCTGAGGTCATTCTTTTTTTATTTTGGGGTGTGTGTGTACTGGGGATTGAAACCAGTGGTGCTTTATTTTTCATTTTGAGAAAGAGTCTCAGTAAGTTGCTGAGACTGGCCTTAAACTTGGGGTTCTCTTGCCTCAGTCTATCCAGCTAATGGGATTATAGGCCTGAACCACTTCTCCTGGCTTGCCACTAAATATTCAAACATGTTCTTCCTCTTGCTTGTAATGTAATTCATCTGAATCAAGGACGTGGCCACATAAAATCAGAGTAGGTTTCCCCAACTCTGTGTAGGCCAAAAAACCCTTCGTGTTTGTGTGTGTGTATATGTATGTTTTACACACACACACACACACACACACACACACACATATATATTTTTAAGATGGGAACTTGCTATGTTGCCTGGGCTAGGTTGGTCTCAAACTCCTGGGCTCAAGTGATCCACTTGCCACAGCTTCTAGAGTACCTGGGACCAAAGGTAGGCACCACTGCTCTTGGTTCTCATCTAAAATTGTGATTCAGAGTTTTACCTTTGTGGACCATCAACCCAATCCAGATCTTACCTTACAGCTACTGTCTTCCTTAAATATAATCAGAACCTCTGCTACTGCCTGTATTGTTGTCCTTCCTTCATTAGAAGAAAGACCTAAGATCCCCACGTACCTTATTTAGGAGGCAAGTGATCAGTTATTTCTCCTCCTGACAGCTTATCTATAATCTGCCTCAGTGTAAGAAATCACCTTTTCTAGAATACCTCATTCTTTCCAAGGAATCATCCCTAGAAATCAAAATTCTCAGTTAGTGGCAAAAAATGGGGCTAGAATTATCAAGTGTTTATTAAATACCTACTGTGTGTCTTGACACTACACAAAGTTTATTCTTGCTACCCAAGGAGCTTAGGGACTACAGAAAATGATGGAAAGGAATTGGCAGTTTCAATATAGCATGACAGGTTTTCTCTATAGGAATAAACACAGTTCTACAGCAACCTAGTGGGATGGCTGACCCATGTTTAGAGAGTCAGACAAACTTTACAAAGGAGACAACTTCTGCTAATTTGTAAGAAGCTGAATTTATGGTCAGGGAATAAGCATTCTAAGAAAAAGCCCAGAGCCAAAGAGAGCACATGAGGGACTCTTTGGAGACTCCCCAAAGCTGTGTGAGCTCGCTGTAGCATAGTTTTTTGAGAAGTCCAGTGGTGGCTGGGGATGGAGGAGGAGAGGTGCAAACCATGAAGGGCCTGTGTGCTATGCTAAGAGATAATAGTCTATGGTGGTAATGAAGATTTTCCATGTCACCACAGTAATCTCCATCTATTAAAAATGACTTTTCAACAAAAGGATGCTAATACAACTGCTATTAACTGGAATTTACATTTCACAGGAGTAGTGAGAACTCTTCAATACACTGTGTAGGTATTGAGGGGAGAAGTAGCCAGAGGGGAAAGCCTCAGGACAGCTGGGTGGTGTTGGGATCAGCTGGAGGAGAGAAGACCAGCAGTTGGAAGTGTTATCTGATTGGTCCCAACACCAGCAACCTGCATGGTCTTAGGTCTGTGCCCCACAAATGCCTTTTTCCCATACTAGGATTTAACTACCTATTGTCCCTTCAAAGAGTTTCCATTTACCTGACTTAAAATCTCATTGCTGATTCACTTTTTTCCCCTTCCAGTAAGGGGGAGGGGGGCTTTTGTGGTTCCATTCCATCATTTTAAGGTACTTAATATTTCTCAAGTATAAAATCTTACACTTTTACCTATGGTTTATATTATGGCTCCAGAATTCTGGATGATTAAAATCTAGTCAAGAGGGTTTTGCCATATCAAGTAGCATTTAAAATATATAACTAGGAAAAAGTAGGGAAGATAAAGAGAAAGATTTCTAAAGTGTCCATAGGATCACTGTAGAATTATTTATGGGGGAAGGGAAAAAAAGGCTAAGGAGAAAAATGATTATATGATTTAAAAATTTTTAAAGAATCACAAAGTTCCTTGTCTACATATCTTTTTTGGCACTTGTTATTACCACAGTCTGGGTTCTGAGAGAGGCCAGTATATTTTTGACTTTTAAAAAGTTCTCTTGGGGGCTGGAGTTGTGGCTCAGTGGTAGAGCACTTGCCTCACAAGTGTGAGGCACTGGGTTCGATCTTAGCACCACATAAAACCAAAATACAGGCATTGAGTCCATACAACAACAAAAAAAATATTTAAAAAAAAAAAGTTATCTTGTGGGGGCTGGGGTTGTGGCTTAGTTGTAGAGCACTTGCCTAGCATGTGTGAGGCACTGGGTTTGATTCTTAGCACCACATATAAATAAATACAATAAAGTTCCATTGAGAGCTAAAAAAATATTTTTAAAAAAAGTTCTCTTGGATTTAAACTAGAAGCAGCAGACTATTAATTGCTAAATTCAACATCTACTCAAAATTGACTACATTAAAGGTTATTCAAATTTTGAGTAACCATTTGCCAGAAGTAAAGTTAAATTGCTATTTTAGGAAAAAAACTTGAAAACAAGTTGAGAAACATTTACTACATAATAAAATGGTTTTTGAAATAACTTTAAAAAATTTGTTGATGGACCTTTATTTTATTCATTTAATTATACACAGTGCTGAGAATTAAAGCCAGTGCCTCACATAGGCTAGGCAAGCGCTCTGCCACTGAGTCACAACCCCAGCCCTTGAAATAACTTTTCATGACAAGGTTTATCAAAAATCTTGACTAAATTTCTTTGCAAATATATTCACTAATAAATTAAGAGAAAAGTGCTGGAAAAATTGTCATGATTAGGAGAGATGATGGACTAAACTTGGAATGTTCCCATGGGATGACAGCTTTGGTAATTTTATAGTTACAAATGGCCTGCCATGTAAGAGGGCCTGGGTTCCATCCCCAGCATCACATAAACAGACAAATGGCATGATAGAAGGCATTACAATAAAGCATTCTCATTGGCAAAATTTATTAAAATATTTATTGTTAAGTTTCAGGTGGACATAATATCTTTATTTTACATTTATGTAGTGCTGAGGATTGAGCCCAGTGCCTCGTGCATGCTAGGCGAGCACTCTATCACTGAGCCACAATCCCAGCCCCTAAAATTAAGATTTTAAAGTCATTGATGTTGTCAAGTGTATATTTTGAAAAACACACAGGTTTAGGTAATGAATTATGAGACCTAAGACATATCCATCAATGGCTGGATTATTCTAAGCACTGGAATACTGACATAGAAGAGAAATTTGGGGATGTTTTGGAAATTCACTTTAGGGTCTTCAACTCTTTCATTGTTAACTGTTAAGGTCTTTCAATCTTTCACCTTGACTTCTCTACTTCTTACCTGGGAATGTTGTGAAAGGAGAAAAGGAAAGGTGCTATGTATGAGACTGAGGCAATACAAATATTTTGAGTTTGAGGTACTGTACCGAACAGCTGCATAAGGTTGGGGGAAAAGCTATAAATCTCCTTTAAGCCTCAGCAACCTCATCTAAAAAGAAAATGAACATTTGGATACTGTAATACATGGATGTTATCTATGTACATTGGTATAAAATTTTTATAAAGTACTAACTGGAGAGAATACATTTTTTTTTAATTTCAAGAAATAACTAAAGGCAAGTGAACAAAATTACAAAGGAATATATTAACTAGGTCTATATTGATAACAATCATCAGTGGTTTGTCAACATTATAAAAAGAGACAAGTAATCATTGTGCACCTCCTGACAGAAGTATACACTACCAGGAAAACTAGTCTTGTAAACATACAGAAAAAACCAAACCCCAAACACCAAAAGAATTATTTGAATTTGATAAGAGTCTTTGTAGCTAACTACAAATTTCCTTAAAAAAACAAATAGGAACATGCTAAATAATAAAACAGATGCCACCAATATCCGTACTACAGAAAAATTACAAGACAATCTGGATTCCTTCCCAAATAAACTATAAGGAAAAAATGGAAAGAGACAATGAAAAACATGTAGACTACTACAAGAGACCTAAGAGACCAACCAAACTCAAATAAGTTACAAATTTGGATCTTGATTCAAACTTAAAAACAGCAAAACACTATTGTGCTGAAAATCTCTGCTTCAGTTTATGCTTGAAATTTTCCATAGCTGGAGGTGTAGATCAATGGTAGAGTGCTTGCTGGTCATTCAGGAGGATCTGGATCTGCTCCCCAGCATGGGTACACACATGCACTCAAAAAACACTTGAAAACAAGCTAATAACAACAATCTCTTTTGTTGTTTTGTTGTTGTTTTTAATTGGGGGTTGAACCCAGAGGCGCTTAACCACTGAGCGACAACTCTACCCCTTTTTAATATTTTATTTAGAGAGAGGGTCTCAATGAGTTACTTAAGACCTTGCTAAGTTGCTGAGGCTGGCTTTGAACTTGCGATCCTCCCGCCTCAACCTCCTGAGCTGCTGAGATTACAGGCATATGCCACCATGCCCAGTTTCCTCTTCATTTTTAATGAGTAAAAATTATAGTAGTCCCCAGTTATCAGAAGGGACATACATTCCAAGTTCACCAAGGCACATCTGAAACCATGGACAATACCCAGTTCTATTTACACTGCTTTTTCCCCTTATATACATGCCTATGATAAAATTTAATTTACATTAGGCACAATAAGAGATGAACAATAATAATAAAAAATAGAAAAATGAAACAACATATAAAATTATGTGAACATGGTCTCTGTCAAAATAACTCATTGTACGGTACTCAACTCATGATAAGATAAAGTAAGGAAAAAGATGTGGGCATTGTGATATTATTTAAGATTATTACAATAAGATAGCAACTGACTAATGACTAAGTAGCACATAGTGTGGGTATACCTGACATAGAAATGGGGGCAATTCATGTCTCAGGTGAGACAGTACAAGATTTCACCACGCTACTGAGACCAATGCAGTTTAAAATGTATGAATTGTTTATCTCTGGAATTTTTCAGTTAATGTTTTCACAATGAAATTACAGGTAACTAAAACCAAGGAAAGTAAACCACAGATACACTGTACATCCATGAGGCCAAGACCACAATCAGTATCATGAACATATCCATTGGCTCCCAAAATTTCCTTCCATCCTTTATTTTTGTTAATTATTAAATAAAAACCTTACATTTATGGTGCTATAAAATATGAATATAGATGGAGTGGATAAATCAAGCTAATTAACATGCATTATTTCACATACTATGTTTTTTTTTGTTGTTGTTGTTTTTTGGCGCATCCCCAGCCCTATTTTGTATTTTATTTGGAGACAGGGTCTCACTGCTTAATGCCTCACCATTGCTGTTGCTGAGTTTGGCTTTGAACTCACAATCCTCCTACCTCAGCCTCCCGAGCCGCTGAGATTACAGGCATGTGCCACCGCTCAAGGCCACATATCTTTTTGTAATAGTGATATACAAAATATATATAGTCACCATGGTGCAACCAACTAAAATTGTGTATCTTTTGCTCAATATTTCCCCAATCTCCCTCATCCATATTACTTACTATTAGTTGTGAGGAGAGTCTGTATGATAAGAACACTTAACATCTACCCTCTCAGCAAAACTTTAAGTTTAAGGAATTAAAATCAGGATCCTGAACAGATATCTGCATTCCCATGTTCACTGTGGCATTATTCAAAATACTCAAGACATGGAAGCAACATGAATTTCCATCAACAAATGAATGAAAAAGAAAATATTGTATATCTACACTGAAATATTTTCCAGATCATTATTAAAAAAAAAAATGGGAAAACCTTGCCATTTGCAATAACACAGATGTATCTAGGACGTTCTGTAAAGTAAAATAATCCAGATGAAAAGTACAATTATATGACCACAATTATATGAGGACTCTAAAATACTTTATATGATAATAATTCAAATTAAAGGAGAGTGGAAAGGAAATAAGCATTCCCATATCAAGAGCCTACTGAATATACATCTTTTGCCAGGCCTCATATTGTTGATGTAATTATTCTACTTTTCATAAATAAATGATAAAAAGTCAAGTTAAGTTTAACCTCAGACTCAATCCTAGACTTGAGTGTGTCGAGTCTTTTGTTGAAAAAAAGTCAATGAACACAAACAGATCCTTGCCATCTTGGTTTTAGAAAGCCACCAAATATTCAAGAGTGTTAAGAACTAAAGGATTGTGCAGAAGAAACATCATTTCACTCAGTCTTCTTGTCTATGCATTTTATTTAACCTAACCTAACAAAGTCAGGTGTTACAAGAAGCAGAGGACCAAACATTCCATCAAGGACACACTGCTTTAAAGCTAGCATTTCACACAATCGAAACATTTAACTTTTTGCCTCTGAGCTTATTTTATAGTATCTAGTATCATCGCTCAATCTGTTTGATGCTTATTTTCCATGCAAAGATACTCTTCATGAGATAAATTAAATAAATCCATTTCTTGTTGATGACGTGGCTGTTAAATGCTCCACCATTCTACTTTTTGTGTCATTTCACTGTGCAGGGGAGGTGGGAGCTGCAGCGGTGGGGGTTCAGGGTAGGGTGGAGGGGTTGATAACCAGACACATAGAATCATTCATTAATCTTTTGCTGACATAATCTTAAATTAAGAAGAAAATAACAAACTGTATATAATGATTAATAATCCCAGTGTTCTGTGGCAGTTCCTAATTAAAGAATCTTAATTAAAATATTTTATTTCCTTTCTAAAAATCTTTAGCTCAACAAACTTGTAGATGTGGCCTTTCCTGTGGATAAAAGAACACTTGCTTTAACCAGATAAATAGCCAAAGAAACACTCTCCCATCCTAACAATGACAGGTCATCCTGGGCAAGTGGGAAAACACTTTTTAATAGTCCTGAACTATAGGCAGGGGACATGTTACTCCCCTGTGGGACTCTGCCTTGAGACAGTGCTGGCATATCCTCTCATCAAAAAAAAAATTCCACCTTTCCCTGCCTCTGGGCATCAGAAAGAACAATGATTATAATACACAAAATACCCTGAAATATAAAGCCACAGGAGTTCATGAGGATACTCAGAGAAAGAAAAAAAAGGCAATAGACAAAACTTCTTCCCCTAAAAATAGTGATCTGGACCACTTAAAATTAAATAAGTAAAAACAAAGGTGTACAAATAAGAGAAATAAATGTTTTTTAAAAAATAGTGATCTCGGGCTGGGGATGTGGCTCAAGTGGTAGTGCGCTTGCCTGGCATGTGTGCGGCCTGGGTTCGATCCTCAGCACCACATACAAACAAAGATGTGTCCGCCGAAAACTAAAAAATAAATATTAAAAAAAGATTCTCTCTCTCTCCTCTCTCTCTCAAAAAAAAATAATGATCTCCAATGGAGATAACCAGGCACCAATCTCATGCTGAAAATTCATAATTAAAGAGAAAGCAGCATTTACTTTGATTTTTATGTTGAGCTACATTTCAGGGTAAACTTAACAAAGAAATAAACATAGATGGAACTATTAAACTCAAGTTGATCAGGAATTTACACCTGATCCACACATCAGGTTTTACTACCTGTCCACAGATCCATCTTAGAATCACCCAACCTGGAATAATCCCCAAACTAATTACTTCATAATGGGAAGTCATATAAAGTTTACAGCACTACCTGGGATATATTTTTGCCAAAAAAGCAAACCAGAATTTAACCAAACCTTTCAAATCTTATCAGGCTTCTAAATTTATAGTCAATAGAAGAGATGCAGAAATAAACAAAAAGAACACCAAAAGGAAGAAAATAGGCTGGAGATGTATCTCAATGATATAAATGATATAAAGCCTAGCATGCAAAAGGCTTTGGATTTGAGCCCCAGCCTAAAGGAAGGAAGGGAGGGAGGGCGGACACTTTTCATCAATGGCATAAAAAAGGAGTGGGGGAAGGGAGGCTGCTCTAGATTACAAGACTTAACTAAATGTACTGAGTTGACCTGATATAAGTAATTCAATTAAAAAAAGAAAATTGGGCAGGTCACTGTGCTGCGTATCCGTAAACCCAGTGATTCAGGAATGAGGAGGAGGAACACAATTTTGAGGCCAGCCTCAGCAATTTAGTGAGGCCCTAAGGAACTTAGTGAGACCCTGTCTAAAACTAAAAAATACTGGGGATGCAGCTCAGTGGTAAAGTGTCTCCCCTCCTGGCCGGGTGGGGGGGGGGAGGAGGAGGAGGACCCGAGAAAAGAAATACATTGTGACAAAATCCTATTAAATACAAATGAAGAATTTCCAGGACTGATTATACTATCTTCTTTATATTTTGGTGTATTTGAAAATGCACAAGGGTGGAATAGATTGAAATACACCATTTCCCTGGAAAAATGGGACACAAATCACAGAGATACCAATCTCTTCTGTATTGTGGCTTTAAAAACATATTTCTTTTTTAAAAAAAGACTTTCACTGGATGGGGGTTCTAGATTGAAGGTGATTAAGTTATCAGAGGAATGTTTTAGCTAACAGTGTTTATTATGTAAACATTACCTGCCTTTTTCCTCAAAGTCACAAGGTACAGACTTTTTAATAAAAGGCTTCCTTTCCAACTAAAAGCAAGTTTCTGGGTAAAGCACAATAGATCAGCAATACTACCTAAAATAATCTTTCTGTGCTCATTAAGAAGGGGTTGGTGCAATAAGCATCACGTTTACTCTATCTCCCTTTTCTTATCTATCAAAGGAAGATAATCCTGTCTTACACAGTTGACAGGAGGGATAAGTGATTACATGATGGCATTTGATACATGGTAGTAATTAAAGTAAGTGAATTTAAAGAATACGTCTAGCTAATTGTCTACAACTTCCAGACCATGAAATCTCCCATAACTATGTAGGTATAAACGCCAGATTAAATTGAAGCCCAGCCATCCTGTGAGACTGTGAGCAGTGGCCCAGGCTAACCTGAACTTGGAATTCTGACCTACATAATCTGACATAATAAAAGTGTGTGTTAAGCGCCAAAAAAAAAAAAAAAAAAAAATCCAAAACCGAACCATACTCTAGATTTTGATTATTTCATAAAATGTTTCTCTGAGAAAACTAAATCAGCATGCTGCCAAGATGTTTGGATTTTTAATATATCCAGAGGGCACATGTATTGTAGGCTTGGTCCCTAGTCTATGTTGCTTTTAGAGGTGGGGCCTAGTTGAAGGGAGTTAGGTCATTGGGTCTTGCCAGGCTGCCATGATGGGAACAGGATTCCTCTTACCTGCTAACTGCTCCTGTCATGATGTACAAAAGCCACCACAGGCCCAAAGCAACAGGGCCAAGCAACTGCGGACAAAAACTCTTAAGATTTTTAAGTCAAAATAATCCTTATAAGTTGATTTTCTTAGGTATTTTGACATAATAAGAGAAAGGTGATGAACACAGATGTGTTTGTTCTATGACAAGAGTAAAAACATAAAATGGTTTCCTCCCATTTCTAGAAGCCTTCTGCTTGAAATGTAAAGATTTTCTAGGTTGACCACGATGTCTTGTCCAGTGTGGTTGCTTCCTTTTCTTTCTGTGCAGTTCCACAACTCCACTAGACTATAAGGTCCTTCATGATCTCTTCCTTCCAACACTTCCAGTTTTAATCCTTACCTTGGTCATGTCTACTGCATGGAAGATCCTTTTGCATATTCTCTACTGAAACTTTTCTAGTCTTTAGCTAAAAGGTTAAAAGACCTACAGAAGGTCTTCCAAATTCTTTCCATAATTACCAGCTTCATCATCTGCACTCAAAATTATCTATTTAGCACCTGCTCTTCAGTATTAGGAATACTGAAGGTCTTACAGGCCAGCTTCCTCTAGGGTAAACAGGACAGCATGACTATACCTTATTCAGCTTTTTAATCTCTCACCTCCCCTCAAATGTTTGCTCAACTCAAGTGAGAAAATTAGAACAGGAACTCACCATAACTTCCTGAACAGAGCTGTAAATGTTTGACCAGCTTGATCTCCTTAACCTTCTGAGGGATATTTCAATAAAAGACAGAAAGACATTCCTCTACCTTCAGCCACTAATTAAGCCATTTTGTTCATGTATACAAGCTTCTTCTTTCTCATCATTTCTTAGGATAGCTAAGATCCTGGAGGCTACATTTGCAGAACTAGAAAAAGGGAGATCTGGGACTTGAGTTGGTGCCGACTATTATACCAAAGGATTTTTCACTTCTTTTACTCTTCATGTCTGTAAATCTTTCTTTCCCCATGGTACTCCATCATTGAAGAGCAGCTATATTTTGACTTATATGAAAACTATGAAGCCTATACTTGAGATGGAAAGCAGGTATCAGCAGCATGTAATGTATAATTCCATCTGTAAATCATCTATTTGTTTATTTGTACAGCTATTCACCAACATATTAAAATACTTATCTCTCAGTGGGTAGCATATTGTTCTGCATTTAATTTTTAAAAATATGGACAGTATGTATCGATAATAAAAAGAGCTATGTATATATGAATATAAAAAATTATATATGTATACTTTTAAAATATTAAAATGTTAAGATTCCTTTAACTTTCATATTTAAGAAATATATGTTATGTTTAACTTCCAAGATTCCTGAAATATTATGTTTGGTAAAGAAACAGATGGTATGGTGGGGGAGAATCAAATATTTTTCAAAGATATTCTGCTAGGGAACATTCCTCCAAGGTGGTTCTGAGAATTGATGGGTGATATTGTTATCCAGTTTCTTGATCAGTTCTTCCTGACCTCTAATTAAAAGAAGTTCAAGCTTTCAGGGTCCCAGGTATGGGATAGAAAGAAAGTACTGTTTCCTTCTAGTCTAGCTCTATTGTCTTCAATTTCATCACCTGCTTCAGATCTATTGTAGATACATACTAATGTCAGATTTCCATGACCACTCTATTCAACCAGGCACAAAATGTTAACTTTACATGTTTAAGACCAGAGGTTTTTAGACTTTAGTTTCCAAACACCTTTACACTTGTAAAAACTCGAGGAAAAAGGAACTTCTGTTTATGTGATAATGTCAATTGATATTTACCATATTTAAAAGGTTTCAAGTTTGAAATTCTTATTGAGTCATTAAATACACCCATTATACATTAATGTACACAGGGTGTTTTATGAAAAACAAACAAGAATAAACCTCAGTTCTACATTTTTCAAATCTCTATAATATATGATTTAATTAAAGAAAACTGGATTAAATCTATTCCAATGTATTGTTTTGGCTGTAGAGTATGAAAAAAATATCGCTTTACAGATTTATGTAGAAACCTGGCCAAGTTGTAGATACCTTTTATGGGTAATTGTAGATATTTCTCTTTGATATTACACCAAAAGTTGATGAGAAACAGCTCTGGAGTGGTGGCTCAGTGGTAGAGCGCTTGCCTAGCACATGCAAGGTGCTGGGTTCGATCCTTAGCACCACATAAAAATAAATAAATAAAATAAAGGTATTGTGTCCAACTACAAATTTAAAAAAAGTATATAAAAATATTTGTTGCAATGTAGAATCTGAAATCTTATCAATGAGTTTCTGTATTCTGTTCCATTTTGTATTTCAGATGATTTTTTTTTTTTACTCATGCATGATTTTGAAACATGATACATCCATCAGTCATTTGGAAAATATTGGTTCACTGATTTATGTGGATCTTCCAAATGTTGACTCATTTCATTATGCAAGAAAAAAAATCTATTAATATCACCAATCTGCAGGGAAGTTGTCAAACTCATGATGGTAGCTTAGTTTTTGAGAAAAACATCTCCCAAATATCAAGTCTGAATAACCAGTTTATTAGTTCCAAATAAAAACAGCACATAGAAAATTGTGAGTTCACCTCACAATTTAAACAACTGCAGAAGAGCTTTATACAAACTCTCCATTGACATACTAAACTATAAAATTATACTCAAGAACTAAGACTGAATGAAATTTATAGTTACTCATCAAGGATATACTTAAGTAAAGCTGGCTTCAAGCAATGAAGAATATACTCTTCAAAGAAGATTACTGGTATATTTTGGTACCTGTCTGGAAATAAAGGTGCCAGTAGTTGTGCCCAACACTACATAGTAAGAAAAACAAACTATACTCTCATGAAAGTAGTTTAGGAGCTGGGAACATAGCCCAGTACATTCAATACCAGTACCTTCAAAAGAAAGAGAAAAAAAAGAGAAAAGAAAAGAGTTTGGATCTCGTAGGCTCTCTGAGAAGGTTTAGAGACCACATAACAGTAGGTGGGCCATATTTTCAGAATTGCTAAATTATATTTTTTTTCTTACAGCAGCTGTTTATTTGAGGATGACAAATATGGATGGAAAGGTAGCAGATAAGAAATGGGAAACCTGCAACAAACATTAACACAGGAAGAAATGCAAGTGAGAAAAACACAAGGGCCTTAAAAGAACTTAATGCTGTCTGTTTCTTCGGGATTGTCCTAGTAAATTAACTCTCTTTAAGCTTTCATTTCCCTGAAAAGGTAATGAATAATTTGAGTTTACAAAACACAAGTGAAGAGTTATTACAAAAAGTCTATGATTTCTAAGGAGATTTGAGTTTAGGAGTTCTTAAGGTATCTGTTTATAGCAAATTTATGATTTGATATAGAAACACATTCAAGGGCTGGCATTGTGGTTCAGTGGTAGAGCGTTCACCTAGCATGTGCAAGGCCCTGGGCTCGATCCTCAGCACCACACAAAAATAAAATAATAGTATTGTATCCAACTACAACTAGAAATAAATATTAAAAAAGCAACATATTCAAAGCAAAATATTAACAGTCACTGCTAATCAAAGACAGGCTATCTATTAAATTATAAAATAAATTAGCTAATATACACTGTGCTGCAAACATTTACCTCTCACATAAAACAAGCTACATCTAACCATTTAATTGCTTAATTATTACCCAAATTACCAAATAATTGCTTAATATTAAGATTATTAAGTTAAAAAATTATATATCTTAAGCAAAAGCTAGGAATGCATGCATCTTTGAAGACAGAGAGAGAGGGAGGTGAGCTGTAAACACTGATGCGTGATGTAGTTGGGTCCCGAATATTACCGGAAGGCCCTTGTATTTAAATATTAAGTGCTTGTTCTCCAGGATGGCACTATAGGGAGGTAGTAGAAGCTTAAAGAGGTGGGGCCTACTGAGAGATCTTTAGGTCACTGGAGGTACGCCCTTGAAGGGAACTGTGGGAGCCTTGCTCCCTCCTCTTTCTTTTTTTGCTTCCTGTCAATAAAGTTAAGTAGTTTTGCTATGTGGCACTCAACCACAGCAATGGGGCAAAATGATCATAGGCTAAAACCTCCATAAATGTTGATTCAAATATAAAACTTCTCTTTATAAGTTCATTATCTCAGGTATTTCATTTAAGAAAATGGATGAAATAATGATTTCTGTCCTTATCTCCCATCTTTCCAAAACATCAGGGTGTAGCAGGTGGGTCCCAGGCGATTTCAAGTTATATTAGGAAATTTTAGGGGAGGTCCTTTCTTAATTATACCAACACTCAATTTTTGGTGTTCAGCTCCTATTCCCATCTTGCCAATGCAGCTTCCTAAAGCTTAAGGAGGGAATGTTCGTTAAATACTGACACTCAACAATAAGTGCTCAACAATCTTGCTCAATAATATCCTTTCTCTTCTTACCACTTAATTAAAAAAAAAAAACAACAAAAAAAAAACACCTCAGCTTGGCATCTAAGGTCTTTACTCTGCCTCCCCCATTTTCACATAATAAACCCTTAAAATAATCGCTCTGGGAATAGTTTTGGAGAGAAAGGTGTTCACAACATAAGGAAATTATTCAAGTACAGTATGCTCTAATAAATGAAACAAAAACAACCTGCTAAAGTCTGTATTTTATATACATGTGTATAAATGTAGGGAAACATAGACTGAAACATCTATAACACAATATTAACAGTGGTTATTTCTGGAAGGAAGGAAGATCTACAATTGTAACTCTTTAAATTTCTTTTATGGTGTCCTTTTATAAGAATAAAGTAAACCAGGCAGGATTGTCTTACAAAGCAAAATGAATATAAATTGAAGTGTAAGAATAGGGTTTATGAAAAAAGGCAATTTGGCCTGTATTTCCCCTCCCCACAATATTTTATTGGTGCATTTATAATTATACATAATGGCAGAATTTGTTGTTACATATATGTACATACAAACAATATAACAAAATCTGATCAGTACAGTTCCCTAGTATTTCATCTTTCCCTCTTCTCCCTCCCTCTGGTCCTTTTCTCTACTCTACTAGTCTCCCTTTGATCTTCATAGGAACCCCCATACACACCCTTTTCTTTTCTTTCTTTTTTTTTTTTTTTTTTTTTGGAGGAGGTGGTACTGAGGATTGAACTCAGGGGCACTTGGCCACATCCCCAGCCCTATGTTGTATTTTAGAGACAGGGTCTCACTGAGTTGTTCAGCGTCTTGCTTTTGCTGGCGCTGGCTTTGAACTTGTGATCCTTCTGCCTCAGCCTCCTGAGCTGCTGAGATTATAGGTGTGTCGCCGTACCTGGAACACCTCTCTTTTCCTTTATCCTGACTAGCTTCCATATGTGAGAGAAAACATATGACCCTTAACTTTCTGAGTATGGCTTATTTTGCTAAACAAAATGTTTTCAAGTTCCATCCATTTTCCTGTAAATTACGTGATTTCATTCTTTTTTAATGGCTGAATAAACTCCACTGTGTATACAAACCACATTTTCTTTCCAGTCATCCACTAATGGCACCTCGGCGGGTTCCATGTTTGGCTATTATGAATTATGCTGCCATAAACATGAGTATGCATGTATCACTGTAGTGTGATGACTTTAATTCTTCTGGATAAATACTGAGGAGTCATATAGGTGGGTCATATGGTGGTTCCAGGCCTAGTCTTCTGAGGAACCTCCATATTGATTTAGTACAGCAGCTGTACTAATTTATAATCCCCACCAACAGTGTAGGACTGTCAACATCCTCTCACATGCTCTCCAGCATTATTATTTGTATTCTTGATGGCTGTCATTCTAACTGGAGTGACATGAAATCTTAGGGTAGTTTTGATTTGCTTTTCCCTGATTACTAAAGATGTTGAACATTCTTTCATGTTTTTGGCCTGTATCTCAAGAGGCCTGGATTATGCTCATGTGATATTTATACCTCTGTCTTTAGGAATGTTCTCTTAAAAGGGACTCAAACTCCTCATCTCCCTGAATAACAAAACTAACATCCTATTAGACATTCCCTTATATATTTCCATTAGTTGTATTTTGAACAGATTACAAAACTGGGTCTCTCAGTCCCAAATTTTATAAAAGAAACAAGTAAGGATTTAGCTAATTTGCTCAATCTCTTTGAAAAATTCCCTGCTTTTTTGGGACTTGACAGAGAGTAGTTCCTACATCCACATCATCTACTTATCCATAAATCTGTGACTACTTTGTTTGTCTCATACCATAGCTGTCTCCAGGAGTGATTCCACATGAAGTTTTAGGATCCCAAATTTTGCAATGCAGATCTGTTATTATTGCACCTTCCCATTCATGCTCATTTCCACTGCCATCTGAATGATTCAAAACACTCCGGGAGGAACTGCTGGTATGTACTCCCAATACAAAGCTAAGCATACCTTCATCTTTGCTGATGATTAGCTATTTATTGAGCTAAAATAATTAAACTGTTGAAAGTGGTTACTCTTGTTTTCTGAAGTAATCCTGAGAGAATAAAGTACACCAACACTGAATGACAATATCAAGAAGACTTTCTATTTTTCTGGACTGCTTGAAATCTTTTCCCCTTGAGATACATGCAGAACTTTTATCATCAGGGAAATTCATAAAACTATTTACATTATAAAACACACAAAAAAGGTGATTCTCAGAGTAAAAATCCTTGCTCTCATTTGTCTATGTCCCTCCCTAACTACCTTCCTTGTGTCCAGCTTTCTATCCACCATAAGGGGTTCCTCAGGCCCCACTGTTGCTGTTCTAAACAATCCCACTTTCAGAGAAGGCATGAGGTCAGACACCTTAAGTCTTTCTCATGACACATACTGTGCTCTGCTGTCATGGAAATTGCAGACACCTTGGTTCAGTTCCACGGGCACAGGAAGCTTCAGAACAAGGGCCTGAACGCCCCTTCTCCCACAGGGATGAAGTTCAGAATTCATATTTGCCAAGTGTTAGCCCTGGGATGGCACTTGCTAGATACTTTACAATCCTGAACTTTCACAGGATCATTTTAGACATGAGACAAAGTACTCAATTCAAAAAAGCCCAGGTGAGTATTGGATAAATGGAAAATTCCAAGGGTGTGGCAGGCAAACAAGGAAGTGATTATTCACCAAAAGATTATGTACTCACCAGGTATTTAAGAGAAACAATGTAACAGAGCATGCTTTGGGTTGGAAGTGGGGAGGTAAAGTGTAGGTATAAGGGAGTGTGTGAGCAGAAAGAAGAATTTAACTTGCTAAATCCTAGTCCAAACTCCAAAGAATCAGAAACCCTGGGATTGGAATATAGGAAACTGGATTATTGCAGATTTTTGGAGTCTTTTGATATTTGTGCCACAAAAACTGAATTAAAAGGGGAAAACTATTAAACACTGGCTGTTCCCTCTTTAAAGATACTACAATAGTAAGGTATACTAAGCAATCTAAACTTAAAATATTTTTTATAATTAGAGCCTGATAAAAATAACTAAGTTAAGACACCATGAATATGTATATTTAATTATTCCCCAATTATACCTCAATAACACTGGAAATTTACAAAGTTCCCTAAAGTGCACCTCCTTCTGTACTTGCTTGGAATAAGGCATTATGACCAAATAAAAATGCATAAAAATAAATCTGTGGCATATTTAAAACATTCCATGTGTATTTCTACATTCTATATGCTGAGTACAAATGTAGAAAAACAATAGGCCTCATAATGATGGGACAAAAGACACATAAACATGCATTTTGACACACACTACCACACCTATACATACTAGTGGTCATACTGATGGTCACTGAGTACTGTCCCTGTGGCCCTTTTCTAATCTCTACATACATTAATCAATCAATAACCTATAGGAAGGGTCAATTTTAATTGCCATTTAGAGCTCAGAAAATGGAGACACAGAAAGGTTAAGTAACTAGATCGTTACAAAACTTATTAAATGAGAGTCCAGATTTAAATCCAGGCTATATTGCTTGACATATTAGGTTGCTTCAGCTGCCATAACAAAATAGCAGACCTCATAGCTCATACAGTTCTGGAGGCTGGAAGCTCGAGATTGAGGTGTTGGCAGGTTTATCTCCTGGGTTTTACAGGTGCTATCTCCTGTGTCCACACATACCTGGTATCTGTTTTTCTTATAAGGACAATAGTTATACTGGATTAGGTATCTAACATTTGAACTTAATCATCTTATTTCCAAATATGGTTCATCTTGCGGTACGAGGAGTTGAGATTTCAATTTCTGAAGTTCAGAAAACAGAATTTAGCCTATAACACTTGTTGACTGTATAACCTCATCAGTTACTAAGCCTTCCTAGGCCTCAGTTTCTTCAACTGAAAAGTAGTGTTGAGAACTGAATGAGATAATTCATGTACAATGCTTGCAGAATATTTTATTCATAGTATCATTTTGTAGATGAAGAAAACAAAAATAAAAGATGGTGACTTGCCCCTTTCTCCTTTCTAAAGCAGAGTTCTTATATTACAGCATACAACCTTCCTGTACAACCCTAATGCATAATTTTACATAATTTATATTTTTTTCCATCTCTCTCTCTCTCTCTCTTTCTCTTTGGTGCTTGGGATCAAAGCCAGAAATTCACACATACCAAGTATGTGCCCTATGAGCTACTCTCCCAGCCCTTGTATCCCTTATCTGCTTTCTTATAGCTTAACTCAAATTTTATTACATATAAAAGAACAAAAGAAGGTGTTCTAGTTAGTGATCCTATTAATATAAATTTAGTTAGGAAGATATACTGCTTTCCTGGGACTATATGTGAATTCCATTCATCCTTTCTCCTAACTTGCAAGGACAATTGTCTATAGTCACACAATGATGACACTTGTTTAACTATTAGGAAGGAAAGGCAACCCAATGCTTTTTATTAAAAGGAAAAAAAAGAAAATGAGAATTGTACTTTTTATTCACCTAGTGCTAGTGCTCTACACATATTTATACTCCTACTTAATCCTGAATGCAGTCTTAAGATACTATTTTATTTAGCTCTCATAACAAGCAAGTGAACGAAACATAATTCCTTCAGAGAGTATGGGAACAGGAGCACAGCAAGATTAAAATGTTTTCCATAAAGGTCACAAGGTTGATCAATAATTTTCAGATGAGAACTCTTACTGATGTCTTCCAGTCTAAAGCCAAGGCTACCAACTGCCCTGCTGGGCTGTAAAACCTGGTTTGTTCATTCTTCATGCCTGTCATGAACAGAGTAGGTACTCAGCATACATGGCAGTCAGACTTGGAGGCAATCTAGACTAAGCTGCAGAATCTTTTTGACATTTTTATAATAAAGGGCCAAGATTTTCTGACAACTTTTGACCACTGCCAACTCCTTGGACTGCCAACTTTGTTAAGGCAGTAACCAGTTTTCTTCTCCCCCAGGGTCTAGCACACTGGGTGCTTATTTGAGAATTAGGAGTTCAAGTAAATGTTTGTTGGATAATCAGATTAAAGAACATTCTTCCTTTGGTGATGGCAATGAGTGTTTTTCAGCTACTATGTAAAAATTTTAACAAAAAAAGTCACGTATAGGGCTTGGGATGTGGCTCAAGCGGTAACGCGCTCACCTGGCATGCGCGGGGCACTGGTTTCGGTCCTCAGCACCACATAAAAATAAAATAAAGATGTTGTGTCCACCGAAAACTAAAAAATAAATACTAAAAAATTCTCTCGCTCTCTCTCTTAAAAAAAAAAAAAAAGTCAGGTATAAAAGCCCATCTCATGACCTGTAACAGAAGCCTTCAGGGTTTTTCCAATCCCAAAATTCTGACTTCAGCACAGTCTACACTTGACAGATGATGAAACTGACCACCTCGAGTACGGATTATAGGTACAATGAAATTCATTTGCTGGTCTGGATACACACCACAGCATTCTTAGTCTCTAAAATGTGCTAACAGGAAAGCACTAAATATGTATATGTGACAGGAAAAGTCAGGATTCCCAGAGGGAATGGTAAGGGTGATAAGGTCTATCTGAGTCATAGGGAAGTTGTTGCGTGTCAGGACCCCTCTGTCGTAAGAAACTATATTAAGAGAAATCATGTTAACTTATTTTCTCAAGAATACACTCGGCTATTTAAAATTTTTTCTTAAACTTCAAGTTTGCTTTGTTATGAGCAGCTGGACAAGTTTTAACTCTGCCATGGAAACTATCTGACCACTTCTGAGCTGTTCCATACAAACGAAAGGGAAGTGAGCAGAGCTAGCTGGAGTAGAGTACTCTACTCTGCTCCACGCTTTCCTGGAACTTCAAGGGTTGTGAGTGGCCAGTTTGTTTATCTCTATATGTGGTCCCATCCCTTGCTACCTATTTCTCAGGGGTGTTGTAAAAGACTGAGAAGAGTGTTTGAGGTTCAAAACAACAACAACAACAAAACATTCAGCTAAGTACTGAAAGGCCAAAGTTTAACATCACCAACATCATACTTCCTGTCTGAATTAAATCTTTTTAAGTGATACTGAGATGTGAGGAAGACAAATTTCACTAAAACAAAGACGTTTGAAAAATACTATTTTCTGATGACTTATCAAGAGAGAAGAAAGTTCAGACAGAAATAAAGAGGCACACAAATGCCTCTATTAATTCTATGAACAACCAAATAAAAATCTCAGTTTATCTACTCAGTAATAAATATTTATCAAACATATACAATATATAAAGCACTGAGCTAAATGCTTAATATTAACAATTATGTACGGAATGTCCCTTTATCCTCCTGTAATGCAACTGCATTATAAAATGAATGTTTAGATTTTCTCCTCAAATAAATAAAGGTTTCAACTTTTCCTAGAATATGAAATAATAATTTTTCCTTGATCATGACTTTCTGGTTATATAGAAAATTTTTAGAACTTATTGGGAGATAAACTACATTGGCCAGCATCAGCTTTTTCAAGGGTAAATGAGCTACAGAATAACTTTAACTTCCACCATGACCAGATTAAATCCCCCCGACACACACACACACACACACACACACACACACACACGACATGGGGTTGGGGGAGCCAGGAACCCATGTGCCCTTCAGTTTCAATAAGAATAGTTGAAGCATACTGTTAAGGAATGCAGGAAGATGATCATGATCGTGTGATTTGGCAAGAAGATCAAGAACAATGGGACAGAAATATTCCAAATAACTTGGTTAAGTAACTTGGTTTCCACAAATACCCTTCCACATTAAATTACATATGGCTTGGAAAACTTGAAAACTGTCTCATGCCTCACTTCTGCCACTTCTGAGCTTGAAAAAGAAAACTAAGACAACCTTTTTAAGGATTTCATTCAAAAGCAGAAATCACAGTCTGGACATTTAAGCTCACCAATGTGGGGTAAAAGACTTCTTTAATAATCAGCCAAAGTCCTTTACCAAATAATTTAAAACAGGAAGCCCCAAATTTCCTTAAAACTTTATTGGTATTAATTTGCAAGAATTAATTGTTCCAATATGTGAATTCTTTGTCTATATCTACTATTTCCTCTACAGTTAGGGCTAAACAGTTTTGAAAAATTGGACCACTTACTTCTTAAGTTTTGTATCTTTCAATTTTAACATCCTATTTTTCCAAAGCCACAGAATAGATATCCTTCAATAAACAAGAATAAAGTGAATGCTGAGAACCAATTCTTCTGTCCAAGGGTTCAGGGAGAAAGAGTTTATACTCCAAGGCAAATAAGGGCATGCTCACAATGATCAATATCACATTAAAGGAAATCCATAGCACATCAACAGAAAGAAGTTATGGCTCTGTTCAAGGTGAACCGTGTTTTGGGACAGCCAATCACCAACACCAATCACCAGCCAATCACCATCTGTGTTTGGTATTCAGACAGCAAGAACAGGCAATCTCTTCACAGAAATAAAAGATGAGAATCAGCTGGCACTACATTCCATGGTGTAATCTCACATGCAGCACAAGAAATAAAAGTTTTTAACAAAATGAAAAATAGATCAACTTACATGGCTCTCTGGCAATGAACTGAGGTACAGTGTTGGGCAGAGGAGTACTGGGGTTTGGAGTCCCTACTAGTTTGTTCTTGGCCATCTTCGTGTTTGCCTTAGCAAACTCTAGTCGTAGTGTTTGCGGAATTTCAGGATCAAAGCGGATGCCCTTTGGAAATAAAGAAAAGTGGAAGATGTTTTCATTTCCTTAGAGTCAAACCAGAATGGTGACAAAATAAACAACACCAGTTAAACCGTAGCCCATCAGGAAAAAAGGTCAGCAAGAGCTTTCTTTCTGTTTACATAGAACATACAAAACCTCACAACACAAATGTGTCCACAAAGGCAGGAGGATTTAGCTTATTCCACTGAAAAAGCTTTTCAACTATTCCTTTTATTCTTGGACAAAAACGTTTTGTACACCAGCAAATCACTAGTACAGTTAAAAACCTGGATAGATGACTACTAATAGGAATGAAAGATGTAATTGCAATACAATATAATGAAAATGAAACACTGGGCAACACTGGAATCTTGACACCTAGGTCCTAGGAGGCCTGGACTCTGACCATGTTTTTCATTTCATTATCTATATATGGAGAAAAAGAATCCATCTCCTAACTTAGAGCTTTACAAGGTTAATGCAAGTATTCTGCATTACTCAGAAGTAGGAATTAAGCAGTTGATATGTGTACATAACAAATCACTAGATTGCAGTTAGCTTATGAATTACACAAAGTCTGAAGGCTTGATGTGGTTGTCTTGATTCTGATAATAGTGAACTTTCTAGCTACAAGGCGGACAAAAAAGACACAATCCTCAGAGATGTCAATAATTTCAGTTACCCTTGTCCTTATTATTGCAGTTTGCCTTTTTTAAAAGGATCATATTCAATAAGACAAATAACAAACACTATCAATAACAAGAGTTAGGGCAAGGCAAGTTCTATTTTGGAGCCCTTCTATTAAAGAATGCCTTTGTTACTAAGCATAACCAAGATCCCAAAGAAAATTGTTCAATGTCATGAATTCTAGACATCAGCAATAGTGTCAAGAAGCAGATGGCACTATGTAATAGTGCCTGAATGCACACCCAAAATAGACTCACATCCAATGTTTGTCTGAGTCCTAAAAACGAGTATCCTAAGAACACAGGTTTTCCATTTAGTTTTCTAAATGTACATACATGGGCCCAATGGTCCCCAAATTTCCCTTGCTTTTTTCCCAATTAACTTGAAGAAAAACATGAGAATTTCCATAAGAAATGAGTAAGAATCTTATTCTGTAGACTAGGATGACTCTGAACTTCACAGGCTCAGTTTCAAAGATGTAAGAAGAGCTGAGGACAAGACAGTAACAGCTATAAGAGGAAATGGGGTTGGGGGAAAGAGAGGTCCTCAGGGAGTACAACAAAAGCCACAGATCCTTGACCCAGAGACATCTGGGAGTGGGTGGAATTTCTTCCCAAGTCTGATTTATTCATCCTCTGAGAAGAACCCAACTGAGGGTGGCAAAATGGGGGAGGAGGGTGGAGGATCCACTTGTGTAGACCTAACCAACAAAAGTGAAAGGCGTATCAATTTTGTAAAACATTAAGAAACTCTCTCTTTCTTTTTTTTTTTTTTCTTAGTACAGGGGATTGTACCCAAGGGTGCTAAACTACTGAGTCACATCCCCAGCCTTTTTTATATTTTTATTTAAAGATAGGGTCTTGCCAAATTGCTTAGGGTCTTATTAAATTGCTGAGGCTGGCTTTGAACTCAAGATCATCCTGCCTCAGACTTCCAAACTGCTGGGATTATGAGTGTATCACAAGAAATTTCTTTTAATTTGTCTTGGGCTTTGCTGTCTTAATTTGAGAAATTTCAATACTGTCTTTCCAAAAACATACACAAGGAAAGAAACAAACTGCTGTGCTTCAAGTGGTATTTGATTCTGCCAGCTTACAGCATTTTACCCTATCAAAGCCATTATCATAACAGAATAAATATTTCCTAATATGGAACTGAAGAGTTGTATTCTTTGCTGGGAGACAAGCATAGTCACTGGTTGTCATTTAAAGAGATGTTGTAGAAGGTCTTGCACATTCACATTGCATCCTATCAGACACCTACAGTAGGAACATGATAAGAATTTCAGGCTATTTTCCCTGGCACTGAACTCCACCAATCTTCCTGGGAAGAATCAACTTTCCTGGATCACAGCCCACATCAATGTGAGGGTTTCAGCTAAGACCCTGGGGAATAACATTACAAGAGCATCTTGGGACTTGTCTGGGATCCTCTGAGGCTTCTATCCTTAAATAATGATGCAAATTCTATGCCTCAGTTCATTCACTGGTGTTGTAGAATCAAATGAAGCTCCACACAATGTGTTTGTTTCTTATACAACCTAGGTTGGTGGCTCACGTCCTAAAGCATGCTCCACTGAGTCTCCTCACTCCCTGCCCTCTTCTTCATACCCTTCTCTTGTTTGGGTTAAAATAATATCAACATCATGTTCCAAATCGATGTTCCAGCATCTTTATTAAAAAAAAAAAAAAAAGGCTCAGAAGTTAAAATGATCTAATTTGCTTGGCAGCTTATTCAGAGGCTGGAGGCTTAGAATACAAGCCACATTCCTCCAACATCTTTAGCAGCAATACCATATTTGGTAATCAATATCCTGCTCAAAGCTAAGTTTCTATCCATAGAGATTAGCCAAGTCCAAAATATTTTAAATGTTAAAGGATAATGAAGAGGAGACAGAGTGGGGCTGGGGAAGAGAGAATATACAAGTTAAGAGGAAGAAAAAAAAGGAGAAAAATGGGGGAGAAAAGATAGAAGACAAGGAAAACTAAAAGTCTTGTGCTTTTAATTAAAGCCTAATAAGATACTTCTCTGACTACAGTGACTTCACATTAAATGCTGTCAGGGTAAGATAACTGCCAAATGAAAGGGGGAATCTTTGCCTTTCAAAATCAACTTTATTCCCTTCTACCTTATAATTTACCCAAACGTCTCATATGAAACAGAGAAACCTTCTCTTCCAAATGTAAATGGTGTTCTATTTACAAGAACCAGAAAGGACAGTTTTTAGATATAAATTATGATATTGAAGATTAACTGTTATTTAGAAGCAACCCATTCTGACTGGTTATAGGAACAGCCAAATGTCTTTTCCAACCCAGGTTCACTATTATCTATAGAGGCTGCACTCCTAATACTTCGGCATGGTGGAGGAAGTAAGGGAAGAGAGAAAGTTCATCAGGGTGCTGTCAGTCCAGGAAAGCACTCAGCACATTTTTATGTAACAGGATGCAGGGAGGAGGCCTGCATAAGCAGGGTCTGGTGAGATCACAAAGGACCTTTTATGCCAAGAGGGAGGACTTTTCGTTGCAAGCAGATCTAGATCCTTAAATGTTAGTGTATATGAGATTCAACTTGCTAAATAGAGTGCTGGGCCCTAGGCCTAAGTTTGATTCAGCAAATTTGGGATGGAACCCAAGAATCTGCATTTCTAAGAAATAGTACTACTGAGGCTGTCTGTGTAGGCAACACAGTTAAGAGTCATGGTAGTCAAAGGGTAAGACTAGCAGTAGTAGGAAAGATGGACACAATGGAGAGCTTGGAAGCAATAACAGCCCTGGGAAGGGAAGCTAGGTGGACGGCTGCACCTGTTGGTCCTTCTTTTTTGGGAAGGGCACCTAGCGCAAGGTCTGTGTACTGTGCCCTTACTTCTCTGATCATTTAAGGGACAGATGCTACCAAAAGTGATAAAACACATATTCTCTTTTGGGAATTTCAACCTTGAGCAGCCATATAGAAAGTGAAGGTCACCTCACCTCCTACTAGAGAAAATTGAGATCCTCACAGTACCTTGATGCTTGATGACAGTTTTGTTTGGCACAATAAACAGCGCTTCAATTCTGTGAGCTATCAGCTATCCCAGGTGTTTACAAATGGTTCCACCATTAAAGTGAGTTAATGGTCCTTGAGTTTCAGGGACAAATGAATCATTCATTTAGAAGGGAAAACATGATAAAGAATGAGGCAAAGTGACATGTACTTATTGGATGTCCATGGCTATATTAGATTTTTTTTAAAAAAATGATACTCAATAATGTTTTATAGTATGGACATAAAGGGGAGGAAGGGACCAGGTATGTGTGTGTTACGTGCTTGCCCATGTATACGAGAACGTGCACGCACGCACACACATACACACACACACACATACTGATGTCTAAGTCCAGAAATGTTTATAATGAGACAACCAATCTGTTAATAGTGGTGACCTTAGAAGAAGGGGGTGCAGGAACATACTTTCGTACAATTTCTCACTATTTGAAATTTTTACAAATATGTTTAATTTGTAAAGTTTTAATTTATAAAATGCAATGCAGATTATTTATTTCTTTTTTAAGAGGCAAAGAGCTGGAATTAGAAGTAGTTTATTAATGAGAGTTCAAGTGTCAGTATAGAGCCAATAATAGGCGTACTGGCACAGCACAAGCAATTGTTGGTATTTTCTGTTTACATAAAAAAAGACAACAAAAACATTATTCTGAAATAACTTTAGACTTACAGAGAAGCTACAGACATTGTATAAAGAATTTCTGTACAACATTTGCTCAGATTTCTCAAATGTTAGCATATTACCACATTTACTTTATCATTCTTCTCCACTGTGTTTTCTTCTTACACACAAACACATACCAAGAGGTTTTTTTCTCTGAACTGTTTAGGTTGCAAGCATAAGTCCTTTTACTCTATTTCAGTTTGAATTCCTAAAGGATAAGTACATTTCTGTTTTCCTGATTCAGGACCTAATCCAGAATCATGCACAGCATTAATTCGTCATATCTCTTTATTTAATCTGGAAGGTTTCTTCAGTCCTTGTTTTCCATGACCTTGATATTTTTTAAGAGTACAAGCTATTTATTTTGTAGAATGTCCCTCAATTTGGTTCTAATTTTTCTTTTTAGATTCTGGTTATGTATTTGTGGCAAGATTATCAGAGAAGCGCTTTGTGTCCGCTCAGTGCATCGTAAGGAGGCACATAATGCCATTTTTGTCCCAACTATAGTGATATGAACTTTGATCACTTGCCAAGTTTCTCTACTGTAAAGTTACTAATGTTTTCCCTTTTTAACTAATAAGTATCTTATAGAATAATATCTTCAAGTTATAAAAATGTTGTTTCTCATCAAATATACTAGTAGTTTTAACATCAATTACCGATAATTGGTCTAGTAACCACTGGACCACATCCTCAGACCTTTTTTATGTTTTATCTCGAGACAGGGTCTCACAAGTTGCCAGGGGCTTGCACACTGTTGAGGCTGGCTTTGAACTTGCAATCCTCCTACCTCAGCCTCCAAGCCTCTGAGATTACAGATGTGCATCACAGTGCCAGGCCTATCTGATTCTTACCTGAAGCAATCATTACTCTTGTGCCAATGGTGCTCTGGTAATCTCATCATTCCTTTTTTATATATCAATTTTCTACTCCAAGAAAAGCTTTTACTTCCACCCCTTTATCAATTAATTATTCATTTACATCAGTGCTAATACACCGAATTCTATCTTATTGTAGCCTCCCACCAATCAGCGGGTTCCACATCCACAGATTCAACAAACTGTAGGTTGAAAACATCTGGAGGGCAAAAAAACATAGTATATATATTAAACATACAAAGACATTTTTCTTGTCATTATTCTCTAAACAATACAGTAGAGCAACTATTTACACAGCATTTACATTACACCAGGTATTATAAGTAATCTAGAGGGCTGGGGCTATAGCTCAGTAGTGAAGTGCTTGCTTTGCAAGTGTGAGGCACTGGGTTAGATCCTCAGCACCACATAAAAATGAATAAAAGAAATTGTATCCATCTACAACTAAAAATATTTTTTAAAAGTAAAAAAAAAATGATCTAGAGATAATTTAAAGTTCACAGAGGATGTGTATAGGTCATATACAAATACTATACCATTTTCTATAAGGGACTTGAGCATTTGGGGATTTTATCTCTTACAGTTGCTAAGAACAACTTATTTATTTTGGCGTTTGAATCATCCCAGAGTTGTGAATGAACGTTATGTGTGTGCACACATGCAAACACACATGGTCTCACACTAATAGCTATTTCTCTAAATAATTTAGATACATAAAAGTTCACACTGACAGCACCAAATCCAATCTAATACCACCAGGTTAACTAGAGCCTTTTCCTTTGCATATTTATAACTCCTCTGATATTGAAAATCCTAGCTCTCATTATCTGCTACACATTAACTTATTTGCACAGTACAAGAAGATACATTAAGGCTTTCAAAACTGCTAACCAAAACCATAAGAAAAAAAAAAAAAGAATCTATTAATTACAGTTCAATATTTATTTACAGGTTTTTTTTTTTTTTTTAGCCTAAAGGCATATAGCTAGTATGTATATTCATGAATTTTGAGAACTATATGTAAAGCTCTGTGGTGGAACACTTGCCTAGCAGGCAAGAGACCTTGGATACAATCCTCAGCACTGCAAGAAAAAAGAAAAAAGAATTTTGGGGGTTTATTTCTCTACATATCCCAAATACCTCAGTGTGGTTTTGTTATTCATATGAATTATAGTTAGATCCATTCGATGTGGGGGGTGTCTCCCCCATCTATGTTGTCTGCTTTATTTCTATGCATTCATTAACAGCTGAAACTGTTTCACCATTTTAAAGTTGAGTTTTATAAATGCTGATTAGAGTAATGAACCCAGGATTTTAAAACCCCTATCCCCACTGCTGTGACTGCCTAAAATAATAAAAGTCTTGACTGAAAGCTTTCAAATCAAAGTCCTTAAAGATAATCTACTTAATTTTTAAATTTAATTTTCAATTTTAATTAAAATATGCTGAAATCTAAAAATAAAAAGAGATAACTGGAGCTAAAACTGCTATAATAAAACACTATAGTGAGAGGTAACTTCTTCACCAAAGCTGAGGGAGGAGAAATTCTCAAGTCTGAGTTAGACTTTTCTTGATGATTCTGGGTCAAGGAAACCTGCATGAAATCCCATTATGGGCAGATTCAAAATTTTAAGAACACTATTCCACTAAAACGGACCATATGCAATTGTCTCTCTACTGGAAAGTAACATGTTATCCCTACCATTCATTCCATTGTCAGTGGTCTCTGCTCTCCTCTGGGGGATACCCACAAGCCACCTGCTTTTATAGACTTGAAGATCATTTCCCATCAGAATATCCCAATTTCTTACACACTCCCTATTCTCTACTTTTTTTTCTTTTTCTTTCTAAAGGATAAAATGATAGTGAAGTGGTAGCAATATCAATCTAAGATTCAACCTAAAAATACGTTGAAGAGTTCTCTGGCTGATTCTAGTAAGTTTTTTACTGTTCCCTTCTCCATGTTCAACTCCAAAGAAAAACCCACTTTTACCTTTAAGGAATGTTGGGTTCAGAAACCTCACTCTAGCCAGATGCCCAGGATGAAGGAATAAATGTTCTTTGCTTAAGTAAAAGGGTTTTAACCAATTTATTCTTTCTCTTTTTTAAAATTTTATTTATACTTTTTAGTTATACATGAGAGTATTTTCACATATCATACATACATAGAATATAACTTCCTATTATTGTAGTTGTACTTGATGTGGAATTACACTGGTTGTGCATTCATATACAAACATAGAAAAGTTATGTCCAATTCATTCTACTGCCTTTCCCATTCTCATTCTTCCTTCCTTTCCTTCATTCCCCTTTGTCTAATCCAATGAACTTCTATTCTTCCCTTCTCTACCTTATTCTGTGTCAGCATCCATATAACAGAGAGGATATTTGGCATTTGATTTGGGGGATTGGTTTATTTCACTTAGCAGGATGGTCTCCAATTCTGTCTATTTACTGGCAAATGCCATAATTTCGTTCTTCTTTTATAACTGAGTAATGTTTCATTGTGTATATGTACCACATTTTCTTTATCCATTCATCTGTTGAAGGGTACCTAGGGTTGGTTCAATAGCTTAGCTACTGTGAATTGAAATGCTATAAACATTGATGTGGCTGTGTCACTGTAGTATGCTTACTTTTAAGTCCTTTGGATATATACCAAGGAATGGAATAACTGGGTCAAATGATAGTTCCCTTCCAAGTTTTCTGAGGAATCTCCACAACACTTTGCAGAAGAGTTGCACCAATTTGCAGTCCTACCAGCAACCTATGAGTATACCTTTTTCTCCACATCCTCACAAACATTCATTGTTTTCTTGTATTTTTTTTAAAGAGAGAGAGAGAATTTTTTAATATTTATATTTTAGTTTTCAGTGGACACAACATCTTTATTTTATTTTTATGTGGTCTGAGGATCGAACCCAGGGCCTTGCACATGCTAGGCAAGCACTCTATAGCTGAGCCACAACCCCAGCCTCTGTTACTTGTATTTTTGACAATTGCCATTCTGATTGGAGTGAGATGAAATCTCGTTGTAATCTGTCACCAGAAACTACACATACAGTACAATAAAAGTGCAATGTATGAAAATCCATTCTCATTCACAATAATTTGTTTGGTTCATTCCCAGATTTAAAAAATCTTCTAACCTTTAAGAGGTTATGCTAAAATCAATGAATTGTCCAATATATGTCCAAAACAATAGATAAGGTATCTGAGGAAAGGGGCTCAAGTCAAGTTCAAACTTGTCAAGGCCCCTCTCTGGCTTTCCCAGTCTCAGTACCTGGTTAATATCAGCCCTTCATTTGGTTTCTGGCTGTAAAATCCAGATCCTCTAAGGACTCAGTTCTGAAATGCCTCTCCAGGTTTACCTAAGTGGAGACCACACTAAATATCCAGGGCTACTTCCTAACCTGCTGATAAGACTTGGACCTCTATCAGATACTAGCTTATCTCTCTGGTAATCACTGCTGACTTATCACTTGCCAGAGTTTCCAGGTTTTATGTCTTCATTTTTCCTAGGAGGGTAGTGATTCTCATTCTGGAAGCCATAATACTGGTAGTTGGAACAGTAAAGTGATTTCCATTCAAATTATCAGGAATTACCAAGAACTGAACAAAGAGTTGAATCCACAGTGCTGATTACTGTAAGCAACGGTAACAGAAAACAGAGGCAATATAAAACAGAGGGAGGAAGAACTATCCCACTTCTGAGGAGTAAATAAAGAGAAAGTACTACTCTGTTGATGCTATGGAGGTTTTGGGGAACTTTAAATTCAAATTCACTGAGATCATGACTTTATTGGGCTTTAGTAAACTACTATTAGCTTCTCAGCAATGTCTTGCTGTCTTCCAAAATAAACTCAGTGCTCCCATACCCGTTTCTTTCCCTACAGAAGACCAGAACAAGATAATAAATAAATCAATTAAGAGAATGATTCCTATTACCTATTTTAACAAATAAAACCCAAAAGTTTTCTAGTTGTAATAACATGTGGGGAAGACATGGGCTTGACAGTCAGAAACTGTAAGTGGCGTATTTATACTATTCTATATTTATAAGATTTCTTTTGTTCAATCACAAAAATGTATTCAAATCCTTTCGATGAGTGATCCAATGCTGAGTATTTTGTTTTACATTTCTATTTAACCCATCTTATGGTGATTTAATTGAAAATTTAGTGTTCTTATTTCAAAAGTTGCTATTAGCTATCTTTACAACAGCTTTGAGATATAATTCACACACCCTAACATTCTCCCTTTAAAAAATTTTTTTTTGCAGTTATAGATGTAGAATATGCTTTTATTTTATTTTTATGGTGCTGAGGATCGAACTCAGTGCCTCACATGTGCGAGGCAAGTGCTCTACAACTGAGCTACAATCCCAGCCTACATTCACCCTTTTAAAGAGTACAATTCAATGATTTTTTTGTGTGTACTCACAGATTTATACAACCATTCACTTTAGAGCTTTTGAATCTCTTCATAGCCTCAAATAACAAATTATACTCCTTAGCATTACTCATTTCACCTGTCTCTCCACCCACAGCTTTTCTGCTTTCAATTTCTATGAATGTGCTTAGGTATTCTCAAACATTTTAACAAACAAAACTATGTGAGGAAGCTGATAAATAGGATTAAATTCTCTGATAATAAGTAATAGAAGGTGATCTACTTTAGGTAGGAAACTCACAAAATTTTAATACTGTGAATTTTGGGGACTTCTTAGCCTTGTAGTTCTCAAACACAGGTAGTACTATTAATTGCCTCCCTCCCCTACCCTTGGGGATAGGTAGAAATGCCCAAGGGTGTTTGGGAGTTGTTACATGACTGGCCATATTGACTTTCAGAGGATAGGAGGCAAGAATGGTAATGAGCACAGCAATCCCACAAAGTGTAAGAACTGCCTCACCTAAAATGCTAATAAGCCTCTTCAACACAGCTGAAGAAATTAAGATCCAGAAAAGTCAAGTAATTCACTTTAATTCCCAGGTAAGTACTGTAGAACCGTACCAGAATTCCATGTGCTGACTCTCCTGATCAGGTGTGAATCTAAGCACCCATTACAGTCCTGTGAAGTTCTTTATTTCACAAATACCACATTGTTTTCAGATAATAATCGAGGTTATTGTTCACTTTCCACTGTACTAAAACTTAGGTAGATGTGGGTTCCAACAAAGAATGAACAAGTGAGGGAGGGAAAGAATCCATCACATGTAAACTGTATTTCATACTTTTCCTAAATAAGGATATTGCTTGCAGAAACATCAGGACTGTTAATACAAGATCTGTGCTGCTGGGTCATTGCCCATTCAGAAACTATATCAGACCAATTACGCCTTGTTCTTTTTCTTAATCCAACTACTTCCAAGTGCTTGCCCCGGCTTCACCTTAGAATAATCTGATTTAATGCTCACTGTCCTCCTTACCTGATTTAGATTCATTTGAAAGTATGTGTCCCTATTAGTAAAGTAGCTTTCTTTATACTTAAAGAATATTACTCCATATCTAGTCTAGACTGTTTCTACAAGTTTATCCTTAAATTCAAGTATATGTGATTTCTCCTGATAATACTTGTAATAATATAAGGCCTCTGAGTGTTAAATAACAGAATGAGTCTGGCCATGATAGAGAAGCCAAATCTCACCCCTTATTAACTATCCTGGTTTATAATATTTCCTAGTGATTCAGCCATTTTCTTAAATGCAATGTATCCTTGGCTTTGCTTTTATTTGTGTGAACAAACTTTGTCATTCAAACTCACATTCACTTACCACTAAGCCTGACTCCTATAGTGAAATCTGTACATTAAGGATATATCTGTTCAAACAACAAAATGTGGAAAACTTCATTGTTGCCCTCTGGGTCCAGAAGGACTAGAAAAGCAACTCAGACTAACTACTTCCAGCAGAGGCAGTGAGAAAGCTATTGCTCCAGAACTACCATTACCTATAATAAAACTATAAAGGAGTAGTGAAAACTATAAGAGATACCCCAAGTTAGGGTCATGAATTTTATGGAAACTCCTTGCAAACAAGAGGTTTATAGCTTTGGGAATTAGCAGCATGGGATTTGAGGTATGATTGCCTGGACTCAAACAGCATCCCCACTGATGACCTTGGATATGTTGTTTAACCTTTCTATGTTTCAGGTTCCTCAGGTATATACTGAGACAGAAAACAGCCCACACCTTATAGGATTGATTGTAAAAATTAAATCACTTCTCCCTGTGAATGGTTAGATTAAAAAAAGTGACATCTGATAAACACTAATTCCCTGTAGCCCAGTGCTTATCAGCTATGAAGTCACTACTACTCCAAATATGAACTTCTAGGGTTTCTTTCTCCTTTTGCCTTTTTGGAGTACTTCTGTCAATTTTGAAAAAGAGAAAATGGAAGCAGGATACCTGAGCTGTCATCTAATGTGCTGCTGTGTGGTTTCATTGTCCCCATAGAAGCTAAACTGTGTCCTGCTTCTCAATTCTTTCAGTTCCCAGGGTAGGAGTAGCTCCTAGGGGCCTGATTGGTAACTTCAGAGACTGGATCCTACAAGAACTAGGCAAATGTACTTTGGAAATTTTTGGATCTTCATCTGATCTGATCATCCACCCAGTTTAATTAATTTCTTCTTCACTAAAGTACATTTATTTTTTGTTGGCTAGCCAAGCTTGCGTACATAAACATGTTCTAGGAGAAACTGCTTTGTATAGGATGACTATAAATTCATGACAGGGTCTTTGAAGAGTCTATAAACTCAATCTTTAACATGTCAACAGAATAAAAGTCAGACAGAGTTTATTTTCTACAGGGTTAAGAGGGCACTGTTGTTTGAACTTTTGCCTCTATGTTCCCAAACTATCCTGAAAAGGGTGATTGAAAGACCTAGACCCTGACAATGATAGGAAGGGGCTGTTTCTCAGCCAAGTACAGTCAGTTATCCACTAAAGCATTATTTTACAGTGAAATAGTGCTTTAGTGGACAAAATATCTTTGAACTAGATAATACTACATGGAAAGAAACATTGACAAGAGTGCAGACAGTACTCTTTTTTACTTAGAAATCCTCATGTTAACATTTTTATTCTGAGGACTTTGAAGGTAAACAGGATCAACTACTGACAAAGGAATATCTTGGAAATATTTACTTATTTATGTATGTATGTATGTATGTATGTATGTTTTCGGAGGACACAACATCTTTGTTTGTATGTGGTGCTGAGGATTGAAACCGGGCAGCATGCATGCCAGGCGAGCGGACTACCGCTTGAGCCACATCCCCAACCCTATCTTGGAAATCTTAACATAAAAATACCAAATGTGGCTGGGGCTGCTATCATTATATAGCCCTTACTGTGTCCTCAGCTTTTGCCTCATTGCTGCAACAATAAATAGACCCACAAGCAGTTGTCTTTCCCCTTTGTATGACTGCATTTTACTCCTGCTACTAACATTCAAACAAATGGCACTCCTTTTATTGTGTGTGTGGTGCTGGGGATTGAATCCATGGCCTTGTGCATGTGAGGCAAGCACTCTACCAAATAAGCTATATCCCCAGCCCACAAATGGCACTCTTAAAGTTTAAAAGAAAGTATGGGCTAGAGATCCACCTCAGTGGTAAAGTGCCTGCTTAGCATGTCCTAGATGGATCCCTAGCACCAAAAAAGGGGGAAGTAGATCCTAGGCCACAATTTTCAATTTAGTTAAATTTGCCTCTGAGAAGATCTTGCAGTTGATATGGGGAAAACCTATAAACTTTTAATGGTACAAATCTGGAAACCAGTGAAACAACTTCATTTGTTTGGGAAACCAACAAGAGGTTCTGCTCAACCAAACACTCCTAGTACTTCACCATGGTCTTAGGGGTGTCACAGCAACCATTTCAGAATAGCCTAAAGAAATATAGGGTAGAAACCATGCTCCATCAGTGTGACCACATAAATTGATTTCCAGATGATGAACTTCATCTGCATAAAGTTCAGATTATTCACTTAAATCACAGCCTTATTCTTGGTCAGTCTATATATTACCTAACCAACACTATCTAGAAAATATAGGCCTTTGGTCACATAGTATATGTAATAAAAAACCAAAAATGTTTACCATGTGACAATTCATTGCCAGTCACAACTTTAAAAACAGCTTAAATCTCTTTCCTAAGTAATGGCAAACTGACAGCATCACTTTTCATAAAAGCCATATATGTTCTCATACAGCTCATATAAAGCATATAGCCCAGAATTAAACCGGGAAGAGATGAGTTTCAAAATACTAATTTCATTTCCAATTAGTGAATGGATTAATACAGGTTCTTCAGATACAATTTTTTTGTTTTTGTTTTTAAGATAAAAAGTTTACTGGTTTCAAAGATGGTGTTAGCTCTTCGTGGAAAGGATTATACCTCCTAATTACTGAAAAGATTTACATGATTTTGTATCCAACTCGTTTTATGTTCATAACAGGTAAAATAAGACAAAGGATGCATATGTGGAAGAAAGTGCTTTATGACTTTAAAGATGTTAAATGACTATATGACAATATAAAGTAAGAATTATAAAAGCCAAATGTGTGTCTATGCTGAAAATCATATGAAAGATACTTGTGCAGCAGCAAGACTGAGAACATCCATTTAACACACTCTTTTCTCTTTTTTTAACTTAACCTAAGTGCCTGCTAGGTCATTTGGGGGCCCATTTTAACTTTTTGTAAATGCTTTAAGGATTGTTCTGCAAAGTTTACTTTGAGCTTTTATTAGGACTGGTATAGAAGAAAAAGAGGCAGGGAATAGCAGGGGAAAACAGTGCTGACATAAACAAACTCTACAATTGAGAAAAGACAGTTGCTTAAACTTTCCACAACCATTTTGAGAAGACTTCCATTTAAAGAATAGGCACAGACCACAACAAGCCTTCAAGTACATTTTTATAGCTCTGTTTCTGGTCTTTTTTTTTTTTTTTTGCAACAACCCCCCATACTTTCCTGCAAAGCAATTTAGTGAAGGCTCCCACACTGTGTACAATCAGTTAGGTAATAGTAATTGACACTAAATATGAACAGGAAGTAGAACACATTCTAGTTACTTATTTTCAAGTTGTACAACCAGATAATGAAAGTTCTGTAGAAAGAAGAAGCTATTACATTAAAAAAAAATTTTTTTTTTTTGTAGTTGTAGATGGACAGAATGCCTTAATTTTTCTTGTTTATTTTTATATGGTGCTGAGGATTCAACCCAGTGCCTCATGCATGCTAGGCAAGCGCTGTACCACTGAGCTACAGCCCCAGCCCAAGCTATTACATTTTAAGAATTGAAAATGTAAACGTCAATGGCAAGAGTTGTCTATACTATTAGTTGACCCTCAAAATCATTACAGATAATTATTCCATAATAGGGTGGGAAGTAGGGAATGGAGAGGAATCTCTGAGTGAATACAGAAAAAAATATTTCTGTATTTAAAAATGGTAGAATTTGTTTCATAAAACTAGTTTTTAAAACCTCTAACACAGACCATGAAATAGTGTACACGCTCTTTCCAACCAAGAATCTGGAGCTTAGGCATGAGTGAGCTGAAAAGAATGTAAACAGTCAAGTCTAAACTTCGGAAGTTCACTGCAAAGTACTTCCTGTGTTGTACTGGGAGCCAAAATGAAGTGAGGAAAAATACATCTCACCTCTGAGAAAACTTAAAATCAGTGCTCTTGCTCAATGCTGAAACAACACTGCAAGACCACTTACTGGTGATTTGACAGAGCTGAGGCTGAAATTCTTCCTTTCTGCAAAAAAAGTCTGTCTATACAACAAACTCTAATCAGGAAACTCACTGTCTGCTGAAGAAAAGTTTATAAAAAATGGATATAAACAGAGAGTCAGTTGGAGTTTGAAATGGAGAAGGATTTAGACAATTAATGAGGTACAAATAAAGGGGAGATGAGGAAGTCTTTGGCTTAAATATTTTACAGGCTTGAGAATATTTTTTTTAATCTTTATTTATTTTTTTAGATTTAGGTGGACATGATATCTTTATTTTACTTTTAGGTGGTGCTGAGGATTGAACCCAGTTCCTCATGCATGCTAGGTGAGCACTCTACCACTGAGCCACAACACCAGCCCCAGGCTTGAGAATATTAAGGACAAAAATGCAACCATGTTTCCCCCTAAGATTGTCAATGAAGGGCAAGCGAATCAACTGACCATTAAGCATAAGTCAGTGTTCAGAAACCAATGGAATTTGGGATTCCAAAGAAATTATTTTTAAAATATTCTGTAGAAAGGGTAAAAACCAGAATTCTGTAAAGGTTTTTATCACCATTAGTCATCAACATATTAACCAATTATCGAATATGAATAGTTGTAAAAATATCCATTTCTTTAATTTGATTTTCTTATTGTTTCAGGTAGGGATTATCAACAGCATACTGAGGGGACGAAAACTGAGAATTAAAGAGTCCCAAATCAGTAAGTCGCGGTACCTGGATTTAAACCAAGTTGAGATAGATGTGCTATGATCAATTTCAGAGGGACATAAGATTAAGAATTATTAAAAAACAAAGCAAAACTGTTTATCAAGAAACTCTGGGGCTGTATGTGTCATGCATTAAGCCCTGACTTCAATTCCTAGTACCACAAAAAATAAAACTGATTTCCTTGATGCCCTCTTATCCTCAGTTTTGAGATTTAGTATCTTTTTATAGCTGTAAACTCACTAATGACCCTAATGTTAAGCACAAACACATAAACTACTTTAATATATCAAATACACAGGGTGTTTTTAATATCACTAAATTAACATGAAAAAAATATTTAAATATAGCTTTGAGTATGCTTTCAGAATCTGGTGGACATCCTTAGAGGTAAATCAACAGGGCATGAAAGATTTAAAAAAATCAATATCTTCTTGTGGTAGTTAGCCAGGCTATCCCTACACACCTAAAAGCCTTTCTTCCATTAGTTCTGGTACTTTTTTAGCATTCTAACATGTGTAAACAGCCAGATTCTCTTTCATAATCAGTGTGTTTGCCATTTTCATACAGATATATCTGTTTTTCCTTCTATGCAATGAATGGTTTTATTTGGACATCATTACATTTGCCTTTAAGTAAATACCATAACTCTATGAAAAATTACACAGCAATATTTCAGGTTGGTTCTATTTTTAATTACTACTTTTGAAAGTCTATGTAGAAATAATGCTTTTATATTTTGCATAAATATACTTTGTTTGCTCCTGTGTTATAACTTCACACTTGAGAATATGATGTGTATTCCTTTCCATCTAAACATAGAAAATTTCATATTTTATATGCCACAATGATTCGTATACAGCTGGGGCTGTATATCAGTGGTACAGTGTGTGCCTCACACTGTGAGGCACTGGGTTCGATCTTCAGCACCACATAAAACTAAATAAAGATATTGTGTCCACCTACAACTAAAAAATATTTTTAAAAAAATTTATTCCTAGTGGCTTGGGAGGGCAGGAGGATCTGCAAGGTCAAAGCCAGCTTCAGCAACTTAGTGAGGCCCTAAGCAACTCAGTGAGACCCAGCCTCTAAATAAAACACAAAAAAGGGCTGGGGATGTGGCTCAGTTGTTAAGCACCCCTGGGTTTAATACCCTGTACATCTGTGTATTTTGGGGGGGAGCGGGGATGGTGGTGCTGGGGATCAAACCCAGGGCATCATGTGTGCTAGGCAAACACTCTATCACTGAGCCACATCCCCACTATGACTGATGTCTTGTATGGCAAATAAAGTAAAAAATGGGTTAAAAAACTCAAAATGAAAGAGAACCATGGGCTGCCAGTTTAAAGCAGGAATTTTCCACCCAACTGCTATTCTGCAGAAATTATTCTTTTTAATTTTAAAATATTAATCTTAAAAATTCACTTATCACACAATGTCTGGCAAAACAAAACAAAACAAAACTGCTTAGATCCTTTTTGCAATGTTGAGGTTATTCAAAACATTACCGTAGTTTTCAAAATGTTTTCTATTAAAACACTAAATTTTAAAAGAAAGATTTTAGTCTGAAAATGAATACAAGACAAGCCCTTTTTTTTCAGATCTGGCATTAAACAGTTTAGTAATATTCATTAGAATTCAATTTTATATCTTATTCTTCCTGATCTTGTATTTTTAAGACATTTTTTCATATATAGAAACTTTTAGTCTCTCAACCTACTTACATTATACATAAAAAAATCTTTACTAAGTGTTTGGGGGTTTAAATCAATAGTAGAATGTGAGGCCCTAGAGGTTGGATCCCTAACATCAAATAGATAAATAAATAATCAAAGAGCTGGAGATGAAGCTCAGTGGTAAAGCACCCCTGGATTCAATCCCCAGTATCCACACCCCACAAAAAAGTATTTATAAAATGCCTATAAAAATTTCAAGAAAAGCTTAAAATTAATTACAAAGGAAGAAAATACTTCATATTAGATATACTATCCTATCTGAGTATAATAATTGAAAAATGTCCTGTCAAAATACATTATTCTACTTTGTCGGGGATAAATCTCATTCTACTCCCTAAGATTTAAAAATATTCTAATGCATTCCATATACAGGGATCCACATAGATTATCCTCATAGATTACTGAAACATTAAGTCACTTTTAAACTACTGAAACATTAAGTCAGTGTTAGAAGGAAGCTCTGTGGCCCTTAGCCATTGTGATGGTGTGATCATTCACTAAAAAGGTAGAACAAAAATAGTGATTTAAAGCTCTAAAATGTGCTGCTCCAGAAACATCAGTGATGTGGATGGCCTGCAGAATCATAAGGTTTTGGTTCCAAAAGTGGCTTGATATTTAGCAAAATATAAACAAAAGTTACTTTCTCTTTGCACTCTGTTTCATAGATAATGACTTTATTTTATACCTATAATACAAGGAAATTTGTTTCTTATCATTTTCTGAAATATCTAAAGAACCATGGAAAAGTACAAGATCAAATGAGGTCAGTTATAAAATGTTGTTCAAACAATTTTAAACAAGTAGATCTTTAAAAAAAGGCCACAGGAAAATCTGAGAAGTTTCACATAGCCATGTTATAACTGATTAACTGTTTTACCTAGAGAAGAGATGGATGGACTTGAGATCTCCACATATACCTGACATTGGAATATACATAAGTTTATAAGTGAGACCCTGTGGTTCTTTCTGCTCATTTCCTCAGGGAAAGGATTATTCCTAACATTTCTGGCTAGTTTTCCATCTTCAAACTTAACTTAGAATTCCTTTTACTAATGTTATACTTTCTAGTTTCCTACTAAATGCTTAATGATTCACTTCCTCTTCTTTAGGCAAAGACTAATTGGGAATTTAAGAAAGTCTGCATACCTAAAAATAAAATACATCTTCATTTGTTTATTTTTCAGTACAACTTTTAAATCATGCAGTAATAGCATCCAAAAACAACCCCAAAATGCAGAGCAATTATAAGGAGATCAGAGAAAAGAAAAAAAGAATATTTGGACAAATCTTAGTACTACATAATCATATGCTGGACACTTGTTATCTAGTGTTTTTGTGTGTGAGTGTGTGTTTTTTTTTGTTTTTTAAATTATATTTGGGCTATGAATCAATTTTGGTGGTTTGCTTTTTGTGCTAAACCAATTTTCAACTGGGGTAGGGAAACAGCTAAATTAAGCCCCTAAGTGTGTAGACATGTTGAAAAAAAAAGAAGATTTAACAGCCCCATATCACGGGCCTAGTCCCCAACACTGTGACGTCAAATAGTTGCCTTAAAACTTTGTACTTAAGAGCAGTTATAAACAGATTTAACAGATAAACACTAGATCAGACTCATGATCTCATCTGGCAGTCCTGCATATTTCCCATCCAAAAGTCCCAGCTGGGTTCTCACTGATTGGGCCTCTTCAACTTTGAGCAATAGACTTAAGAGAAACATAGGGAGAAAATTTAAAAACTGATAAGAAACATACTGACATTGTACCTAGTGAGGGGAGGAGGGCTGAGATAGGCCATCTGGATACTTATATTTTTGAAAAGTTTTGTTTAGTAGAAATAATTCACCTAATTCACAAGCTGTATAAATATTAAGATCAAAAGTCCTAACTTGCACAAGCTGTCAGGAAAAACTGAGATACAGGAAACAGACAGGCATGTGTCTAACCAGAGCCAAAAGGTCTCTGCAGGGCCAGTGCCTCCCTCCACTTCCCTGCTATCCCTCTGCACTCAAGAGTGTGTTCCAGGACTGAATGGCTCCATCTTTTGGCTAAGAAAGTAAATATGTTAATGGTATAGGCTACCTTTAGACTAGTGGCAAACATATGTTCTTACAGATTTCCCTTTGACACTTTGAAAGTGAATAAGATACCCATTTCAAAGATGAGAACTCCAGCACAAGACTAACCAATTGTTCTCAACTGTTCAGAAATTTGGTAGTCTGAGAACTCAAGTTATTCAACATAAATTATGTACAAGGCTGGAATCATTGTTGTATAAGTAACTGTAGTGTTAACCACAGTGCCAGGAATTTATAAAGATGAAAAAAGTTTTATAAAGATGAAAAAAGTTGGTTTCTTCAACATTTGACACTACCCAGTGTTTTGTTTTGTTTTTTTGTTTTTTCCTTTTGGCACTGGGGATGAAACCCAGGGAGATTTTTATCTCTAAGCTACATCTCCAGTCCTTTTTGATTTTGAGATAGGACTTCACTAAGTTGATAGCCTATCCTTGAATTTGTGATCCTCCTGCCTCAGCTTTTCCAATTGCTAGGATTAAAGATGTGTGTCACCATGCCCAGCTAAAGTGCTTTCTATTTCTAATACATCTTTTCTTACAAATTATTAAAAGTTTCTCTAAATTTTTTTTGCTACACTGCTGAACCGATAAATTTCTTCAAAAACCAAGACAGTTATATAGTTATATATTATATTAAAATTAAGAGGAATTGAATATAAGTATACAATGAATATATGTTCAGTTATATATGTAAATTAATATAGATAAATATTGAATATATGTATATATACATGCATATATATATATTTATACACACACATATATCCTCTTAATTCTTTTATTTATTATAAAGTTTTCTTCAATTTGGAAGTTTAAAGGATGGCCACCCTTTTCCTCTTCACAACAAAACTGTTTTTCACTTCTTTATCCCAAACTCTGTTTAGGTCTTGAAAAAATACCTTTCCTTTACATCTAATGTTATTAAATGAATAATCCATGTGTCTGTCTACTTATTAATAGATAAAACAAACTGTTAAGAGTAACACAATTCCATTAAATCAGAACTGCCATCACAGAAATGTTACTAATCTGTGTTAAATATTTTAAATCACATAGGATTCCAAAAGAAATCAAATTTACCATTGAAATCAGTCAGCTAATATTTATCAAGAACAACTTTAGGGGCAGGGGTTGTAGCTCAGTCAGTGGTAGAGCACTTGCCTTGCACACATTTGATCCTCAGCACCACATAAAAATAAATTAATTAATTAAAGATGTGTGTCCCTCTACAACTAAAATAAAGAAAGAAAGAAAGAACTTCACACCTTTAGAATAGTAGTAAAATTTAAAATAAAAAATAACAGATACTGATGAGGATATGAAGAAATTGGAACCTTCATACAATAATGGTGAGTCGTAAAATGGTGCCACCTTTATGAAAATCAGTTTGGCAGCTATTTTTTTTTTTTTTTTTTTTTTTTTTAGTTGTAGATGGACACAATATCTTTCTTTTTTTGGATTTTTAACACATTTGCTTCTTTATTTCAAAATACAATATCTTTATTTGTTTATTTTTATGTAGTGCTGGGGATGGAACCCAGGGCCTCACTCATGCAAGGCAAGCGCTCTACCACTGAGCTACAACCCCAGCCCTTGGCAGTTATTTAAAAAGCTGAAGATACAATTGCCATAAGGAATGGAACAGACACTTCACAGAAGAAATATAATCTGTCAACAAATACACAAAAAAATGTTTAGCATCTCTAGCAATTACAGAAATGCAAATTAAAACTACACTAAAGTTGGGTGCAGTGGCACATGTCTGTAATTTCAACAGCATGAGAGACTGAGACAGGAGGATCGAGAGTTCAAAGCTAGCCTCAGCAATGGTGAGGTGCTAAGCAACTCAGTGAGGCCATGTCTCTAAATAAAATATAAAATAGGGCTGGGGATGTGGCTGAATAATTGAGTGCCCCGCCAAGTTCAATCCTCAGTACAAGAAAAAAAAATTGCACTGAGATTTCATCTCACACCAGTCAGAATGACAATTATCAAGAATACAAGTAATAAATGATGGTGAGGATGTGGGGGGAAAGGTACACTCATACATTGCTGGTTGGACTGCAAAGTGGTACAACTACTTTGGAAAGCAGTATGGAGACTCCTCAGAAAACTTTGAATGGAACCTCCATTTGACCCAGTTACCCCATTCTTTGGAATCCACCCAAAGGACTTAAAGTCAGCATACTACAGTGACATAGACATATCAGTGTTTATAGCAGCTCAATTCACAATAGCTAAGCTATGAAACCAGCCTAGATTCCCTACAACAGATGAATGGATAAATAAAATGTGGTACATATACACAATGGAAAACTACTCAGCCATAAAGAGAAATGAAATTATGGCATTTGCCAATAAATGGACAGAACTGGAGACTATCAAGCTAAATGAAATAAACCAATCCCCCCCAAAACCAAAGGCTGAATATTCTCTCTGATATGTGGATGCTAACTGACAGCACGGGAGGGTGGGGAAGAGAAAAAAGTGCATTGAGTTAGAAAAAGAGGAATGAAGGGAAGGGAGAAAGGATGGGAGTAGACAAGACAGTAGAATGAATCGGATGACCAGTGTTAACTCCACATCATGTACAACTACAGAATGGGAAGTTATATTCCATGTATGTATAATATGTCAAAATATATTCTGCTCTCATGTATAACTTCAGAACAAGTAAAAAATTTAAATATATATATACTTAATAAAGAAAGATTCAATTACTGTATGACCCAAAAATTCCACCTGTAGATATATGCCCAAAAAGAACTGAAAAGAGAGACTCAAGATAGTTATATGCCAATATTCACTGCAGTAACACAATAGTCAAAAGGTAGAAAAACTGGCCATCAATAGACAAATGAATAGACAAAATATGTACATCTATACAATGGATTATTCCATTGTAGAAAGACAGAACATTATGATTAATGCTACACATGTACAACCCTCATAGTGAATATTCAAAGAAAAAGCCAGAAACAATAGGATAAATATTTCAATATTTAGAATAGACAGATTTATAGAGACATAAAGTAGATCAGAGGTTACCAGGAACTTGGGGGAAGGGAGAATGAGAGATGCTATTTGATGGCTATGATGTTCTGCTTGGGTTAATGAAAATGTTTTAGAAATACCAGTGATGATTACACAATATGGTGTACATGCATTTGTACACTTTGAAATTGTTACAATGGCTAATTTTTACAATTAAAAAATACAACAGACTTAGACATCATTACCCTGTGTGAATATATGATTACATGACCTGTGTAATTCTATATCATGTATAACCAGACAAATAAGAAGTTATACTCCATTTATGTAGGATGTGTCAAATGCATTCTGGGCTGGGGATATAGCTCATTCGGCAGAGTGCTTGCCTTGCATGCACAGGGCCCTGGGTTCAATCTCTAACACTGCCAAAAAAAAAAAAAAAAGTATTCTATTGTCATGTATAACTAATTAGAACAAATAAAAGTATATTAAAATTTTTTTAAAGAACAAAAAAATACAACAAAACCACTGAATTTTAACTTTATATGTGTGAATTGTATCTCAATAAAGTTTTTTTTGTTAAAATAGAAATTAAAGATCACTTAGAACAATGAGTATAATTGAGAGCAAGGCAAACTACTTACTAGCCTAAGCAATGTATAGTTATAAAGGTAATATGTAGTCATGTATATAGTTTGATTATATCAAACTTCTCTAGTTCTGATATAACAATTTATAGTAGAGTCCAAGGTAATATCTACTTAATAACAATAGGAAAGGAGAGATATCAAACGAATGACATGTATATAAAGAGTTCACGATTTAAGTACTTTAGATGAGCAATTTCCAATAACACTGTTATAGAGCTACTATAAGTAGCAATCAAACTTAACTCTGCTAATCTGAAGTGTTAACTACAAATCATTCTTATTTGTTAAAACAAGATTTCTACTGGGCAACAATGGCAATTAAGGAGTCCTGCCAGTTGCCAAAAATATCCAGGTGGTGTAGTCCCACATCTGCTCAGGGTCTTTATCCTTACATCTGCTCTTCTTCCTCTTTCTTTTTAAAATCTCCACAAACCAGAATTTTTTTTACTATATTGGCTAACTTCAGATGTTACTATATTTGATTTGCCTTTCAAAATTATAAACAAATTAAAAATATAATAGGGTTCTTTAGATTATCAGTTTCCTCTTTCATTAGCATGGAAATTAAAGAACTGACTATTGAAATTACGTATGTGTCACATTATGAATGGGTTAGATATTTTGCTGTCAAGTTAAAGAATAGGTGAGGTTTCCAATCATGTGGATTAATGAGATTATGGATAACCTAAAGGGAAGTATATGTTTGTGTAACCCCCTAATAAAAATTCAGTATTGTCACTTAATCTAACCTATATGACTTTCCAAAAGATGATCACACTGATTAAAGCACAGTCTGAAAATGGCAGAAAATAAATGGTTTAAAAATCAGTCATTTTGGGAAAAGACTATAACATTGAAGGGATTTCTAAGGCACACAAGACCACAAATAAATCACACACAAAAGTTTTATGATGTCAAGAAACAGTTTGGCCAGGAACTCAGTAAATACCCAATATGCACAGGTCTATCCTGAGAAGCTGAAAGCCTGGGCTCATTACAATACAGGTAAATATGAGGACCTCCCCTTAGACTCAAAACAGAACCAGACCTATTTTATTTCAGGTTCTTCCCAAGTAGTATTAAAGATTAGGGGACAGTACACTGGTAATTATAAAGTTTGCTACCAAGGAGAAAAGAGAGCTGAGAAAAATAACCTATAACTAAAACTTAGGACCAGTAAAGCAGGGATCTGGAGCCACTGGCCTAGGGGCAAACCAGCTTTAACACCTCTATTTCTGATGATAACCCTCAAGCACCAAGAAAAGATGGTAATTATGTTTGTTGTATTCAATTTAGCATGGCAAGGAAGGAAACATGGTTTTATTCTATTATCATTTAAACATTAAAACAATAAACTTCAGTATTTTAAAAAAATCAATTTACCCCTTAAGGAAATGAGGGAATGTTGCCTTTATAGATGACAGATTACTGCAAAAGCCTATCTTTATACATACACCAAAAATAAAGCAAGGCAAGGGGAGCCCATTCTATGATGGGGATTCAACTACTGTTACTTCCTTTATGAGAATAATGAAAAAAATATTTCTGCATTTAGAAAGATGCTCACCTGGTTAGAATAAAGGAAAACACTGCATAAATCACAAAATGTGCACCTCACACACACACTTTTGCAGAGCTGGGGATTGAACCCAAAGCTTCACACATGCTAGGCATGTGCTCTACCAAGGCAGTTATTCTGATTAAAGGTCATCTATCCAAAAAGATTCTGGAATCCTAAAACATTCCTGAGTGCTTTACATGAAAAATAATCTGTTTCTTTTGAGAGTAGACTTTTTTTTTTCTTCAAAGTCAAAAAACACAATAGCTATTATGCTGAGTAAACAGACTCACATAAAGGCTTTCCCTTGGGCCTCTAAGTCATCAGAGTATCATATTAGGTATCCAAGCTACCCTCTTCCCATGATCTGCTCAGAGAAGCAGCTGGTGGGAGCATCTGCAAGTACCACAACATTACAGAGAGCAGCCCCAAGTTTTCAGAAGCCTAAGAATGGTACTTCTATTGTAACCAGTAGAGTACTCACTTGCCTTTTAGGAAGCACCCTGTATGCTCTACTGCTTTCATCTACACGTAATTCATATCTCCTTAGGTCAACTGCCTGGAACATGCTGGAGCCAGACCTGAGGCTCCTCACTTGAGGACCAGACTTCAACAACTGAAAGTAAATTCTGCTTCTTTTCACCTTTTCTTGGCAGAGCTCCCATAAGTTGTTTTGCTTTTCAAAATACCAAAGAAAGGAAATGTTTTCTAAAACAATGCTGGTAAAAGCTACAAAACATATGGCAAACAAGATGCCTACAAACCAAATGTGTACGGTATCTTTACTCAATACAAATGACTAAGATTTTATGCAAAATGTCTTTTGGGCAAGTCTTAGATATAAATTTTTTTTCAATCAAAATAAAGACTGTGATTTGTTTTTTAAATAACAACAGAAGTCACATACCTAAAAGGGAAACCTCATAATATTTAAAAAAAAAAAAAAAAAAAAAAAAATCCAAGATTCTGATCTCTTTTTGACATAGACGTTTAGGATATAATGATGACCCTTGCACATCTGATCACAATTCATTGAGAAAATTCTTTAGAGGACTCATTACATAAATGAATCCCTCCATGTTAGATTGAGCAGTCACATTCCTTCCCTAATTAATTGGAAATTAATCCAATCCAAAGAAGTTTTATTAACTTCCCACCACCTCTAAGGAAACCGCTATGATTATAACATTAGCATATACTTACATTCAAAGCATTCTTTGCAGCTTCTGCTTCAGAGCGACTGTCAAAGCTGACAAAACCTACAGGCTGAGGAAAGAGAAAGAGAAATACAAAAAAGTCAGGTAATATCTTTTTCTGGGGTCAAGGTTGATGTCAATTGAAAAGCTAAGATAAAGAAATGACCACAAGAGACAGGTATAAGTAAGAATAAGACCCAAAGAATCATGACTCAGTGGTATAGCCACATTTCTAACATGAATCAAAGGGATGGTCAGTAAGGGTGGTTCTTCAAGAGCACAGCTGGGGATTTAGAGAATCATTAAAAAACAAAACTAAACTAAAAACCTTAGAGGTGATTGGATGATGAGCAGGAGTAAATAAAGGGATAGAGACAATTTGGAGTTGAAGAGGCTCTACTTTCTTAAATTGAATTCACTGTATTTCAGTTTCTTCACCTTTTAAAATGGAAAGAGAATAGAATCACCACCAATAACACAGTGGTTAAGCCCTATACTCTTACTGCATGACCAAAATTACAAAGTGAGCATGCATGTCTATCTCAAATCACTAGGGATGCCTTCAAAAAAAAAAAAAAAAAAATCCTGTATTATAGGCATAAACCACAGTGTATGTGGGAGCCATAATCCCTTTGGACTCTATTTTAACAGCCAAGCAAGTTACATGCAATGTAGCTTATTTCAGATGAACCAGAGAGACAAAAGTGATTGAGAGGCAAGTATGCCAAGTATTTGGCTTAAAAAAGAGAAAGCAAGCAACCAAGCAAGCAAGCATATAGCTAATCTCCAAGAAACTTGTAGGAACTGCCAGGCCACTGAATACCAGCTCCATTCTGTATCTTCTGTGCTCCGTTCTCAATTAGGGACTCTGCCTGAGTTATTAGGGGTTTGAGGACCAGCATGATTCTTCACCATTGGATATTCGTATCACTTGTAAAAGTTTACCCATTTAACCTCTTAAAAGAAATGGAAAAGAATTGGGAGTACAGGTGAATTTGGTTGACATTTAATCATTTTATTTGAACATACAAATCAGCCTTCATATAACTATGTTGGAGGCATAATTTTTGCCACATTTTGGGACAATCCCAAATATCCTAGCTAGAAGACTATAGAACTACATATTATCTTCCTACGCTAATCCTAATAGAGCTCACCCTTAATTTTAAAGCAATAGTAACCACAACAAAAAATCAAATCCTAACTGGAATTAAAAAAGAGTGTTAAACCCCATTTAATACTCTGGAGAAAGTAAAAAAGTCATCATTTATACAGAAGTTTGAAATTCTTACCTGCTTAGATGTAAGCTTTATAAGAGAGCCCTCATAGCCCTGGAAATAAGAAGAACCAAGTTTAGCCCTCAAAATGAATATGGGATGGGGAAATGTAACACCATCTAGCTAGTAAACATGACCCTCTATGACTATCTAGCTTTTTGCACAAATGCCTCCCAAGTTAGTTGGGAAAGCAAATTACAGAACATAACCCCACACACCCCTATTTTATTACTTGGGGTCCAAAAGAAATCATGTAGTTATCTATGTTTTTCTCTTTTCTATTTTTTCCATGAAGTTATGCAATATAGGGTAATGGGAATGTTTGTCAACAACAGATCTTTGTTTTCTTAGACTCGGTAAGGATGGGGATTTCATAAAACTAGGAGAGGGAAGACAGTAAATTTAATAATAAGAAGGTTAGAGCATGTTTAATTTGGTCACACCTTTGCTAATAAAATAATAATAATGAAACACTTAAGCATACAATTTATTGATCAAAACCTCAGACGACCAGAAAAGGCTGAACAGACAGTGATACTGCATTTTGTTGCATTCTGCTTATTTAATGAAGTAGCTGGTTTCCATAATGCTGGGACATGCAAAACCTCCCTCTGGGGTTTCTATTCTAGCTCATTCCTAAGGAAGATGGAAACATCCCCTAACTTTTCCACTACCTCTCTTCTCCCTTCCCCCAACTAGTTCCTCAGGATAAGAGTAAGAAAGTGTGTTCATTTGGGGAAATAATCAATGACTAGTGGCTTTCTCTGATGGATGATAGAAAAAAACACCATTTGACATGATTGACCACTACACATATCAGTACAAAGACAGATTTGTAGACTACGGTCAGCCTCCAGGGACTTTAATTAAAAGAGGGTTGTTAGTAATGTACCAAGGTCCTAACTTTAGCATTGGGGTTTTTGGACAGGACTTTAGGATTGATTCATCCTCACATCTTTCCAGCACAAAACTTGGTTACCAATTAGCTACTATAAACATTCTACCTCCAAGGCCTTGAGCTCTTCTGGACAGAGAGGTCATGATTCACAGTCCTGCCTCTTTCTTTTTTCAAGGTAGGCTCTCTCCTAAAAAACCTGGAGGCTTAAACAGTCCCAAGGTCTCAGAAGCAAAGGACAAGTGGATATTTCATTCAAGTAAAACATCACTGGCAGGGAAATACCATGCTCTGAAACCACAAAGAACTGTATAACATCATAGTTTAAAACAGGAATAGCAGTCAAATGCCTGCCTCTTTGGTCCTGCCATTTATTATGTGTGCAAACTTGAGCATAATATATAGTCAACTGTTCCAAGTTTCATTTTCATCATTTGAAACAACGGGGCTAAGCCACATTAAGGAACTGTGGTAATAATGAAATGAGATAATAATACATCTAAGGGCTTATACATACAAACATAACAATATTTTGTCGGTTAAGAAGATCAACTAGGGGCTGAGGATATGGCTCAACTAGTAGTGCACTCGCCTGGCATGAATGAGGCACTGGGTTCAATCCGCAGCACCACATTAAAAAAATAAAGATATTGTGTCCACCTAAAGCTAAAAAAATAAATTAAAAAAAAAGAAGAAGAAGAAGATCAATTAGCTTAAAAAGTCACAGAAATGGCTCTTTTTATACAACCGTGATCCTGGATATGAAACTCTGGGAATTCCATAAAGTTGACACTCTCTTCATAATACCTTCTCCTCCTTTCCCATTTCCTATCAGCCAGTCTTGAATTACCCTTCCTGTTTCCCTCTGTGCTGTCATCATTACTACTTCATTCTGCAGTTGGCTATTAGAATGCAGTGAGGTCTACCACTACATGGTGTCTTCTTGGCATACAACCTAGACTCTAATCTTTCCTACTAAGCTGAATCCTGTCCAACATGTCCTGCCTCAATCAGGATGGATCTTTAATCAGAAACCAAGACTGTCTATCACCTAATCATAAGGGTGACCCGACAGGTGTTGTAGCTGACATATCCACAATGACCAGCTCAGAGCTCCTGGACATAGGCCCTGAATTCACGAAGCCTTCAAGGCCCATATTCTGATAAGTTCTAGTTTCCTCCTATCCTCCAAAAGCCAGCATGGTTATTTCAGTTTTAGTCCAATTTCCTATTAAATTTTCATTCCCAGTAATGTTAAATATCTCTAAAGTAACTTTATTGCCACAGTCAGGAAGGACAAGTGATTGCATTAAATATTTCACTAAACACAGAGAAAGATTCCTCTTAATTTATACACAGCTTTCTGCAAAATTTTGTTTGAAATTTAGAACTTTTGCCAGGGAAAAAATAATAGTGTTCAAAAAAGACCATTTTTAAATGTCTCCTTATCAAGAATACTATTCCAACTAATAAGGAAGCAACTGACAAGGTTTGATTTACCTTACTGCATTTGAAATATTTATATAGTATGTAATTTGTAACCTTTTCATTGTCTATAGTTAGTCTCAATTGGAGTAGAACAAACAGGGGAGATTACATGGAATAGAGACCCCTGGGGCCAGATGCATATTCACATCAGTAAGAGACCTCTCTAGCTAGATGAGCTGTTGGAGGCCAAAAGGCAGTTTCAGTCTATCTTCCTAGGTGAGACTGTGCATGAAAACTCAGTTGTTAACTTTCTTTTACTCATTAACCTTTTTGAAAACATCTCTTTACAAGGTGCTCTCTCAAACATTTTTTCTTCCTCCAAAAAGCCCCCACAAAGCATGGAAAACACAGCCTTTTAGTATCCTTCTACAATTTCTGAAAGATATAAAAGGTACCTTAAATGGTCTGAAAAGCAGATAGAGCTCCCGAGGTTTGATATCCAGAGGGAGACCGCTGACAAATAGGGTCCGAACCTAGAAAAATAAATTTAAGAAGTGAGTAAAGGTGTGGACACAAGCCACAAGATAGCTGTCACCTGAAATTTCAAAAATATTTCCCCAATTATTCATGGCTCCTACCAAATCCATGCTCTTTCCATGATACAATGAATACTGTAATGTGGAGATGCCATTAAGCTCTTATAGTTATTTCTACTTGGATTTCTCAATGAATTATATCTAGCTGATTTAAAATTATAAATTGACTTCCCATTCTCCAACCAACTACTTCCCAGTTCTAAAATCAGAGAAGGAAAAATAAATAAATAAATAAAATAAAATCAGAGAAGGAAGTTTGTGTTTCCTTATAATTTAAGTACTAGCTTAAGAAAAATACAAAATGAGTACGGTAAATCTACCACTCCTGTGCTCTAACCATATGACCACATAAGGAGCTTCAAAACTAAAACCTGAAACAATTTATTTCTCCTGCTTGTCTTGTCACTGCTTCCCTCAATGATGTTAATTACAATAATTTTAAGAAATATAAAAGTATAATAAATATGTCAAACACATCCAAGTAGTAGCTACAGTGTGTAATTTTTCATCTGCTCAGTTCTATTCCCAATATATTCTTCTATGGTACCACCAGCATGTATGTCCAGTACGTACAAGGTAACTACTAGGTGCCATTGACAAAACTCATTCAAGACATATATGTAAATATGCATGGTTCAAGGCGCCCAGTACAAACTATGTGCTTAGTGTCCACCAACATACAGAACATAAATGACACTGAGAATGAGAAAGCATATTAGCATCTGAATGTGAACTTAAAGCACTGGTAGGATTTTAACCAGATGGAGACAAAGGTGAGGTGAGGGTGGGTAAGAATCACAGGCAGAAAAAGTATTAACCAAGATAATGATGTGGGGGACAGTACAGTATGTTCTGCGGGCAGGGTGGGCCAAAACTGAACAGGAATTTGTAACTTTTTCATGATCTACAACAAAAATTATTGTTTCATGTATACTTAAAACAGATATGTGTTTGCCGTTGTTGGGTAGAAACTTAGGTCAAACCACAGGGCATATCAAAAACCTAGGAAACTGATCTTGATTCAATAGGCAAGGAATAGCCATTGAATATCCCTATTTTTTATTCTACCCAGGTAATACAATATGATTAAGTTCTTCATTAGGTTATCTATCATGTCGCTACTTAAAGAAAAATTCAATGCTCAACTGTTAACCACCCATATAAAAGATTTTTCCTCGGTGAGAAATAGAACATTTCCTAGGTTTCTGACACTTTCCACTGATTCTGATTGTACAGAAGCACAAACTAGCAAGCAAGACCCTTTTATTAACCTAGAATAGTATACAACAAAATGTCAGGTCATTTGTATACAGGTATTTAATAAACACTATTATGATACAATAGTGCCAGAATTCTAATTTATTATTTATATTTCAAGCAGATATTTTTACATAATTGATATACAATGAACTATATACATCTTGAAAGTATACAATTTAAGTTTTGACACATATAACCTGAGAAACCATCACAATTAATACACTACCAAGAGTTGTCTCACATCCCTTTAATCCTTCTTCCCATCCTGGCTCACCATCTCCCATTCTTAGGCAAGCACTAATCTGGTTTCTGATGCTGAAGATTACTATGTATGTTCTGAAAGTTTACATGAATGGCACCACAGACTATGTACCCATTGTCTGGATTCTTTCACCCATCCATGTTGTCAAATGTATCCAAATTTGTTCCTTTGTTACTGAGTGGTATTCCATTATATGGATATCACAGTTTATCTACTTACCTGTTGACAGACATTCAATTTCTTTCTAGTTTTTGGCTTTTGTAAATAAAAAGACTATCAGTATTTACATACAAGTCTTCATATGGATGTATACATCTTTTTTTTTTTTTTTGGTGCTGGGAATTGAGTCCAGGGCTTGTGCATGTAAGGCAAGCACTCTACCAACTGAGCTATATTCCCAGCTTTGTATACATCATTTTTGTATAAATACCAAGAAGCAGAATGGGTATATATGGTAGGTATAAGCTCAGATTCAAGGCCAGCTTAAGCAAGCTCAAGGCCAGCCTGGACAAACTAGCAAGACCCTGTCTTAAAACTAAAATATTAAATTAAATTTAAAAAGGGAGCTGGGGGCTGGGGATGTGGCTCAAGCAGTAGTGAGCTCGCCTGGCATGCATGCGGCCCAGGTTCGATCCTCAGCACCACATACAAACAAATATGTTGTGTCCGCCGAAAACTAAAAAATAAACATTAAAAATTCATTCTCTCTCTCTCTCTCTCTCTTCAAAAAAAAAGGGGGGGGAAGGTGGGGGGGAGCTGGGAATGTAGCTCAGTGGTAAAGGATCCCTGGATTAAATCCTCAGTATCAAAAACAAAACATCAAAAATTACTGCTTCATATGCACTTAAAACAGATATGTGTTTTGCTGTTGTGGGTAGAAGAGACTATACATATCAACTCATTGTTCCAAGTTTTTCATATAGTTTGCCTTCCTTCTCTCGCTATCTTTGACACAGATAAAGAAAGGTCCTGGGAAGAGTCTTTATCAAGGTTGCTAAAGCTGACAAATGCAAAGGACACCGACCATGAGGGAATCTTGCTATACAGTGTGCCCACCATCTGTTCAATTTGGCTGTTCCAATCAGAAAAGCCAGGACAGATAGGGATTCCCACCTCCCATTCATTCAGATTCTGCAGAGTGTCACTACCTTCCTGATGTTGCCAGGTACTGCCTAGATTACAGAGATTTGAACAGAAGTAACATGATAAGCAAATCCTGTGTTCTAAATGCTGGGGCACCATTTGTTTAGAAGCTTAGCTGAGGTATGTGGCAGGTATCAATTAGGACCTGAGGAGTTTGCTTAGTAAATGAACTACCATTTATAACATTATTCTTAAAAAAAAAAAAAAAAAAAAAAAAAAAAAAAGTTCTCTAGAAATCAGGAGATTATCAATAAAAGTTTCCTATGTTGTACAATAGAATACTTTTCATCCAATAAAAATATGCTCAAGTAAAAAGTACATATAGTTCAACTCTATTCTGCAAAGCAGCTGACATATATATTTGGAGAGGGGAAAAATGCTTTTTATGATATATAAGTGTTTATATGGCTTAGCCCTGAGTAGTAGAATCGTGATTTTAATAGTTTTTATTGGCTTATTCATGGTTTCTATTTTTAATAAACATGCATAAGATATTGTAAGTTTATTTTGTTAGGTTTAGAACTGCCTTGATTTTATTTCCTGAGGAAACCAGCAAAAAAAAAAAAAAAAAAAAAAAAAAAAAGTCAACATTTTTACCAATATAAATTGTAAAGCTTATGGAGGAAATTTTCTTATATAAATATTCTAGAATGAGATGTGAGAGTTTTTATCCTAAAGTCTCAATAAAAAACTGTTACTCCCCAGGTATGGTGACACAGGCCTGGAAGCCCAGCAACTCTGAAAGGTGGAAATAGGAGGATTATAAGTTCAAGGCAACTTAGCAAGACCCTATTTAAAAAAAAAAAGAAAAGAAAAAACTGGAAATGTGCTCAATGGTAGAGTACCCACCCCCTGGGTCCAATCCCCAGTACAAAAGGAAGGAAAGGAAAAAGAAAAAATTGTTGTACCTTTGAGAAGGGGGTAGGAGGGGTGGGTGTGTGTGAGACTCCTGGTAAGCCTAAGTTTGTAAATCAACTATAGACACCCAAGAGACTCAAAGCCAACACTACTTTATCACATTGGAAACAACTAAAAAGGTTTGCATTTCATTTAAACATGGACAAAACCCACATTTCTTAGACTCTAACCAAGTTCACTATTGTCTTAGGAACCTGTCAGAATTATCATCACATTAAGAATATTCCCTCCTCCGACAGAACAGCTAAACTGACAAGGGGAAATAATTCTCAAATATTCAGATTATGTATTTGAGTCCAACTAAAGGTTACTTCAGTAATAATTAGTAATTTAGTCATAATGTACTTGGAATCCTTTCTAGATAGTCTCAGACTAGGAAACAATCAGGTTTTAAAAAAGAATGGGAAAGATAATTCTTAAATATCTCATTTGTTTTTTTATGGCAACTGGTGTATAGAGTCACAGGGATATTTGAAAACATTTCTCACTTCTATAATCATTTATTTATTTATTTATTTTAGTTGTAATTGGGCCCAACACATTTATTTATTTGTTTGTTTGTTTATTTTATGTGGTGGTGAGGATTGAACCCAGTGCCTTACACATGCTAGGCAAGTGCTGAGCCACAACCCCAGCCCCACACTTCCTTATTCTTACCACCACTTTTGATCTGAGTGACTACCTACTAATGCAATTCTGAGTTTTGATTTTTCTAAGTCTATGGAAATCATGAAGATAGGATTCTTGCTTGCAGAGAACTTGCCATCACTAAAGGAAACTGAATATGGATTGATCATCTGTAGTAACAGAAAGTTTATCAGCTCAGTCACAAAGTAACTAATTAGAACCCAAAGAGTGATCTAAAAGTGTCATACTGAAAATCTATTCACCCTGAAATAGATAATGCTAAATGAACTTTGTTGCTGGTCAAATCATTATCTAGGACAGCAATGTCTATGGACACAGATGTGCCTGGCACTATGCCTTTAGCATTGCAGATGTTTACTTTATAAAACACATGGGAAAACAAATTTCTTGGTCAAGGACACAGCATGCCTCATAGAAGTTCAAGAGCTGAAGCTGCTGACAGCTATATCCCAAAGGGACTCTAATGGATTTTGTGGATGTACCTCCAGTTTCATTTTTGCCATTTTCTGCTGGTAAACTAAGGGCTGCCCTAGATAATGATGTGACTAACAATAAAATTCATTTAGCATTATTTACTTCATGGGGAATAGATTTTTATTTTAATGTGATACTTTTAGATCACTGTTTGGGTTCTAATTAGTTATTTTTGACTCAGCTAATAAACTTTCTGTTATTGCAGACAATCATATGCAAAACAAAAGAATAAATGCTTGTAAGAATTGTCTTGTGCTGGACATAAGAACAAGGGAGTTTTGGTTCAGTCATTATCTAGCATTACTGCAGAGGCAACAGTTATTAAATGTGACTGTCAGCTCTCCAGGAAAGACAGGTCACATTTCCATAATTGACTTCTCATTTAACAGGCTTTAATGCAATAAGGAAAGTTGTTTGTCCATCTTGAGTTTTCCTGGATAGAAAGGCCAAAAACAGACCATGAAATGGAAAAGGCCCTGTCTTTAACAAAGAACATGCTTATCTGTTGGAAATCTAGACATGAAAGGGGAGCAGGCAGAATGCTTAATTTCAGTACACAGCACAGAATTATCACACATACTTTTAAACCAGTGGTCACATCTGATGAACAGTGTCCAAAGATTGTGAATGTTTTCTGTGTATGCTTTAGTTTAGTAGTTTTTCTTTTCCTTTCTTTTTTTTGGTACAGATGATTGAACACAGAGACACTCTACCACTGAAGTATATACCCACTTTTCATTTTTCATTTTGATACAAGTTCTCAATAAGTTGTTTAGGCTGGTCTCAAACTTGTGATCCTCCTGCCTTAGCCTCCTGTGTTGCTGGTATTCCAGGTGTGTGCCATAATACTCAAGTTGGTTTTAGTTGTTTATAAAAAGGTTTCCTGGATCATATCTGGCTATGGAAGGAAGCAATTTCTTACTTTCTAAAGACCCATGAACCTTCTAATGAGTAAAATCCATGGTGGTATGTCTGTCCACCTATCCCTCTGCAAACTTTCTCTCAATTTATCACATTCATACAAATGTGGACTTTAAAAGCAGCTTTCAAAGGTGCTGTATATTTGAATCATTCTTTTAGAAATACAAGTGGATCCACAGCTAAAAGTTTTCTCAGGGAGTTTTAGAGTGTAAAGGTTCTTTTTTTGTATGGTGTAGCAATCCTAGGCACAGAGTGTACAATCCTGGCTGATTTAGAAATCTACAGAATGTCAATGCATAGCCATGGGAGATGTAAGTATTTGCTTGCCAATAGTTCCAGGGATGACATGACAAACACGATGAATTAACCACATGTCCTAGTTAAGCGGCATCCATGACATCAAATGAAAACTTATGACAAATAGGCAGACGAGATTAGTATTTTTTGGTGGGGGGAAGGGTACCAGGGATTGCACTCAGGGGCACTCAACCATTGAGCCACATCCCCAGCCCTATTTTGTATATTATATGGAGACAGAGTCTCACTGAGTAGCTTAGCACCTCACTTTTGCTGGTGTTGAACTCATGATCTTCCTGCCTCAGCCTCTCCAGCACAAAAATAATATTTTGAGAGACAGAAATCTAGAAGAGGAAAAAGAAAATTAAGACCAGAAAAAATCAGAATCAAGGGAGAAAAAATAAAGGCATAAACAAAGAGATAAAAAGGAAATAGATAACAAAGTCTATGTTAACCCATTTATAATGACAGTAACCAATATATGATAAGTAGTAAAATCACATTTCAATTCATGGTAATTTAAACATCCTTATAAGTCCATGTGAACTAACAAATAATTTTTTAAAAAATATACAAACTCATCATCAACTTGCACATTTAAAATGGTGATTAGATTTCTAAATGAACATGGGACGGGGCTCATAATTATTAAGCGAAAAGGAAAACATCAGAAATTGCTCATAGTCCTGGACTGGGGATGCAGCTAGTATCAGAGTACTTGCCTAACTTGTACAAGGACCTGGGTTTAATTCCCAGTACTACAAAAGCAATTTCCCATATTCCCAATTTAATTATTTTAGTGTTTTTGTAAGTTAGTATATGCTCAATGCTCAAGGGGAAAAAAGAAGACAGTGAAGGAGTATATTCCAAGTTACTTATATGTTAATAGTAGAAAAAAGGTAGAATTATTAAAACTTTTACTTTGTGTTTATAATTTTGGCATGTATATATTTATTAGCATATGTTTCTTTAAAAATGAGAGAAACAATAACAAAAACAACTCAACACAAGCCTAAATGTATCTTCTTCCTTTGAAAATATAAATATTGGCTCCTCCCTATCCAACATCTATTCTTAGAAATTTTCTCAATTTTCTACCTGTCCTTGACTCATAGGGACACAAGTTTGTCCTTGAGCTATCAAATGGCAACATGGACATAACTTGCTTCACATTTTAATTCTGACCACAAGTCAATGCTTATTTGTTTATATAAATATTTTAGTTGTAGATGGACACAATACTTTTATTTATTTTTATGTGGTGCTGAGAATCAAACCCAGTGCCTCACATGTACTAGGTAAGCGCTTTACCAATGAGCCACAACCCCAGCCCACACGTCAGTGTTTCTTAAGACTCACCTCTAAAAAAGAACAACCTAACAGCCTGGTGCAGTGGCATATGCCTGTAATACCAGTGGCTTGGGAGACGGAGGCAGGAGGATTGTTAATTCAAAGCCAGTCTCAGCAAAAGTGAGATGCTGAGCAATTCAGTGAGATCCTGTCTCTAAATAAAATACAAAATAGAGCTGGGGATGTGGCTCAGTGGTCGAGTGCCCCTGAGTTCAATGTCTGGTACCAAAAACCAACCAACCAAACAAACAAAACACCTAACCAAAGAAGTGTGCTAATGACTCAAAACTAAGGCCCTAGGAACAGAACCATCCTGTTGTCAGCCAACAGGTATTTTTGCTTCCCACTAAGACTAGAACAGATGAATTCCTCTTTAATAACTAATGAATGGTCACCTCTCTTCTGAGACACCATCTAATATAAACTTGAGTTTCAAGGACTGAGAAGTTAAGAGCTCTACATACATGCACAGCATAAATTCCGCTGAGCTGGGTTGTTTTAATCAGGGATGGGAATGGGGATGGGGCAGAGCCCTGCTTATATCTTTTGTATACTGGTTAAATTACTTTATTCTTGTAAAATAAATTATGAGTGGATTTGATTCTTTGCTCATCTTGTAAGCATGAGCTGAAGACCACGTTGCAGGGCTGAATCCTACCCAAGGACTGCTGGTCATCTCATTTCCAAAGAAGGCTTTGTTGGCTTAGTAGGATTTTCCATTCAGGTCTTACTGCCATGAAAATAGATCACCACAACCATCAAAATGGTCTGCCAGGCATTTAAATCTGGTTGCAGCTTAGAAACAACTGACTGGCCTTTGGTCAAGTTCCAGTTTCTTATAGGTGCTGGCTTCAAGATGAAGCAGATTCCTTCTTCCCGATAATGGCCACCCACTGGATTCAAATACTTATTCCTCTTTCATACCTGGGAAGTTGTTTTGATTCAAAGGGTCAGGCTGCTGCAAGGACCAAGGATTGACTAACCAAGCATAAAAGGGTCACTATGCTGTTCTTGGAGATTCTCAAGTTTGTTGTGATAATTATGTGATAATTATTCCTTCCTTTCTAAAGAAAAAGACACATAATTACCCATAGTGCATGGCTCTCTAAGTTTGGAGGAATACACTAGTGTTTCCCTAAGTGATATTTAATTGGTTGATCATCAGGGGGAAAAGACTAATGGGAACATGTATGGAAAAAAGAGAAATGACCATGTTCCATAAATTCACATACATAAGGCCTGAGCACTGCAGAACAGGGCAAACCATGCCACTTTTGTTTGATCTTTGAGGAGCCTATCTCATCCCAATCCAGATGGTTTCATAATTTCCCAATTTGAAAAGACTTCATAGGAGTCAGGTCCCAACCAGGTCATTCTTCATCTAAAAAGAGGACAGAATAATTAAGAATTTCTAGGTTTTTAAACAACTCTAGGGAGGAAACATGAATATACATGTCAGCACTGTAACCTCATTATTAAAGAATTCCCTTAGTGCTATCAGAAACAGAGGGAGGTGAGTATTACCAGAGGCAAATCAGAAAATTTGGGTTTGGACTAATCTACATAGAAAACTAGATACACTTATGAACTTAATGTCATTATTAGGAACATCACTGAATGCTGTCAAACACAAAATAAGATTGTACCTTATAAAGGCAAGCTTTATCCCTTAACTCTGGTCTGATTCGTACCTCACACTGGCTTCCTGCAGTTCTCTGAACCAATTTTCAGGTGGTCTGCTCTACTTTAACTCTGGTTGGCCCACAGAATCTTACTGTTCATTCAGATACACTGCTTATAATGCTAAAACACTGAAAATTTAAATGTATGTATTAATTCAGTATTTGTAAATAGAAGTTTACTTTGCAATTCTCTGAGGTGTACTTACCCTTATGGTTTTAATCCTATAGAGTGCACTGAAGCTAAAAGATGACAAAAGATCACCACAAAACAAACTTTCCCATGGATTGACAAAAAGAAAGATTTGCAGAAAATATGAAAATTATCTTAACAAAATTCCCAAGTCTTTCTTCCTTTCTCCTGCTGCATAGTTTGGGTGATTTTTATTCAAAGGAAAAAGTCATTCCATCTCTCTCAAATGACAAAGGAAAAACTAACCCAGACAGCATACAGAGTTCTTTCCAGTCACTTAAAGGATCTAGAAGAGGGGAGATAATGGATACAGGCAGATTATGATACCAATACTACTATCATATCTACTGAATGAACTAATGAGCCAAAATTATAACTTGAGTACTAGGAATGAGGCATAAAAGAAAGGCCTGTATAACCTAAGAATATCCAGATGCAAATGAATGAGTATTAAGAAATCACTGTGATTTTTTTTTTTATATGCATTTAAGAGGTTAAGTGCTCTAGGCATTTGAGGAGATAAAAAAAAAAGGTTCACAAAGAGCACAGGGGTTCAAATCCTGATTCTGCAACTCACTGTCTGCTATGCACCATGGTCAGGTCACTTAACCTTTCCATTTCTAAGTTTCCTCATCTCAAAATGTGTCCAAAGTCTTTGATACTTCTCCATTCAAAAGGCAGAACCTATTCCCCTTCCCTTCACTGTGGGCTTCCCTTGATGATTCAATTCCAAAGAGGAGAATATGGCAAAAATGACAGTGTATGACTTCTGTGATTAGGTCAAAAAAGCATGTGGCTTCCTGAGAAGCTGTTCCTAGATGACATACTCTGGGGGAAGCTGATTGTGAGGATGTAATTATACCCAAGAAGCCCTATAGGGAGGTCTACATGACAAATAATTGAGGTCTCTGTCCAAAAGTTGTGTGGGAGCACCACCTTGGAAGCAGATTTCTGAGCCTCAGTAAGGTCTTCAGATGACTTCAGCCTTCACTAAAAATATCTTGACTACAACTTTATGAGACCCTAAGCTAAGCCACCTATCTAATGATTCCTAAATTCCTGACCCTCTGAAACTGAAAGAATAAATGTTGTTTTAGTTAGGGGTAACTTGTTACAGCTATTGCAAGAATTAAATGAGTGGATACATGTATACTGAGTTCAGTGCTTGGTTCATAGTAAGAGTTCAAACAATGTTATTTTAGGTTAACATGGTTTGCAACATTCAAAAACAAGATGCATTTTCATGTGCCAAAGCAATCTCCATGATGGGGATGCCTCATTGTTCAGCCCAGAGCAACAGAGTAAGCCACTTACAGAGTGAGACCTCTGAAACTATGACCCCCAAATAAACTTCTACCCCTCTAAGTTGTTCTTGTCTGGTATTCTATTTACAGGAACAAAAAGCTAATGAAGACAATTAATTAATTATGTAATTAATTATCTATATTTAATTCCAGTTAAGATATGTGTGGCAAAACAGTTCTCACAGTGAGAGTCTGTGTTCTAATACAACCAAATAAAGACACAATCAAATAAAGACACACCAACATTGCAGGTATGCAACTCTGTTGTGCCAAAGCTATTTGATCAAGCAACTCAGATGACACAGAAAACAAAAGAGCAAAAATATAAATTTAAATACTTTGATTGATACCAGGAGGGACTGGGGATGTGGTTCAAGCCGTAGCACGCTCACCCGGGTTCGATCCTCAGCACCACATACAAACAAAGATGTTGTGTCTGCCGAAAACTAAAAAATAAATATTAAAATTCTCTCTCACTCTCTCTCTTTAACAAAAAAAAAAAATTCCATTGTGATTGATACCAGGAAAAAGACTAAGAAGGTCAAGCCCAAGTTAGTTCACAGAGCAGATATATGTGCAGGCTACATTTTGTAGTAACAGTGCTTTGTTGCGTTCATTACTAAGAATCCATTCTCTTTTCTAAATGAATTCTTACAGGAACATTCATTTAACAAATATTTGTTTGCATTTAAAATGCCACGGGGGTGGGGGGTGGGGATGGGGGGCTCTGGGTTGTGGCTTAGCCGGAGAACACTTGCCTTACTTTTATGAGGCACTGGGTTCGATCCTTAGCACCACATAAAAATAAATAAACAAAATAAAAGTAAAAAAAATAAAATAAAAATAAAAAGCTACAGAGCCAAAATGCAAATTTTTATAATATATCCTCTTTTAAGTCAGCTACTTTCTTTAATTCACAAACTAGTTTACTTGAAGCACTTAGCCTAATACTTATAAGTACTTCCAGAAAAAGAGCAAACTTCTGTTTTTTAAGTTTAGATCATCTCCTAGCTTTTCTGATTTTAAGAATTTCCAATTTCAAAAAACATTCAAAATTTGTATACCCCAGCCTGTTACAGAAACTACACTCCTCTGAAGACTTGTTCAAACGGATAACCACCTGTAATTATTTCTATTTACGTATCACTTGGATTGTCAATATTAATTTTATTATTTCTTATATATAGTAATTATGCAAAGTGATACAGATAGTATAAGATTTGATGACTTACAAATAGAAATGCATGTGTATGCTGGAAACAAAAGATTTATCACAAATGGAGGGGAAATGGTGAGATATAACCTAGATTAATGTGCTTAATATTAATGTGCTTTCAAATCTAAATTTTTTTAAAAGTCTGTTAAAACACTGAACCTGGGTTTCCATAGTACTGTGTAAATTTTCAATGACTATAATGGAAAAAGACCATTAAAATCATCCAGTAGTGTAAATCATATTTCTACTTTTAAAACAGGTGGTTCGGAGTAAGTAACAATGAATGTACAACTATGTACAACTATGATCCATCAATAAAAAACATGGGAGGAAAAGTTGTTGAGGGCTTAGGAACTAATTGCTCTCTTGGTATGAAAGAATTGATTTCCAGGTTACATTCCAACTACAAAGGTATACTGAAAGAAAGTTTTTGTTAAAAGTATACTGGGGGGCCAGGGATATAGCTCAGTTGGCAGAGTGCTTGCCTTGCATGCACAGAGCTCTGGGTTCCATCCCCAGCACCACAAAAAAAAAAAAAAAAAAAAAAAAACACACACACACACACACACACACACACACACACGGAGTCTTGCCACTGAGAACCTCTTAACTCACTTTTCATTACATATTTATTTAAGTATAATTATTAAGTTGGAGATTTTTATTTAAGGTTTGTGCAGTAATTAAAACAGAATGATATCTTAGGCCACAAATTCAAAGAATTTAGCAGAGTTTCCAGTGCAAAAGAAGGTAAATGGGCTCCAGAGCCACCAATATGCAGCCAATTCCTCAGACACTTGGACCTAGTAGCCATGATTAAATAATTTATATTGTTATTATTTTTTACCTTTGTGAAAGCATTATTTAGCAGAGTATATATAGTGTATAAGCACACAAACTCTGAGGCCAGTCTGAGTTTGGAGCCCAGCTCCAACATCTATTAGTTTTGCAGTCTTAGACAAGATATTAACTAATTAAGGTCTCAATTTTCTCATCTGCAAAATGGGAAAAATAAGTGAAGAGAATCAAATAATAAAAACTTATAAAGTAAACTGTCTAGCAGTCGAGCATCTTGGCACACATCTGTAATCCCAGCAACTTGGGAAGATGAGGCAGGAGGATTTCAAGTTTGAGGAAAGCCTGGGTAACTTAGCGAGAACTTGTCTCAAAAAAACAAAAAAAAAAAAAGAGAGACGGAGAATATAGCTCAGAGGTAGACTGGTCCTGGGTTCAATCCAGTACCTCCCACCCCCCCACACACACAAAAGGGGCCTGGAACAGAGTAAAGCACTATGCAAGATTTTGTTAAATAAATAAAATAAATATGACCACCTTTAATTGCTATCTGGTAGCAGTTTTTGCTAACAGAAACAGAAAGAATATTACAGAAATAAATTTCCCAAATTCTAAAATTCAAGGTTTCACTTAGCCAGCTAAAGACAATTTGAATAATTACAAATTTGGACTTCCATTTCAAGGTTCAATGTGAATATGTATTTGTAATATATTTATTTGTGAAGAACAAAAAGAAAAAATAAAATTTTATAGAAACCAGGTTAATATTTTTCAATTTATAAATTTCAAACCACTCAAGCAATTGTCAAAACTGTTCTTTTCCAAATGAGAAAGAATTCTCAGAATTGTTGGAACCTGAGGGCATATGAGGGATCTTTCAGAGTGGACATGACCTGGCCTGTCAGTGATCTCTGGAACCTTGTGTGCCAGTTCAGCTCTGGCCAGAACCTGGACTAAGACATGTGCAGGCAAAACAGTTCTCACAATGCCAAAGAGTTTGTGTTCTAATATGACCAAATAAAGACACAACCAACATCCCAGACATACAATTCCACTGTGCCAAAGCTTCTTAATCACTCTTCCAAATGATGACATCTAAGTTATTGTGATTTATTTGGATCTTAGTGAAAGAATTTCCAAATAATATAAATCAAATAGAATTTTAAAAATTTCATCAGAAATCTAAAAGACCACATATGTTGATACTAATAAAATACCCATGAGTTTTTTAAAAAATCTTTTTAGTGTGGTTAACACCATAAACCACACACAATACTCTCCTCCCCCAAACAAAATTATATAAAAGGTACTATAAAAGATTAAAATGGATCCTTAACCTTAAATCTTGCCCAGGTGTGGTGGTGTATATCTATAATTCCAGCAATTTGAGAGACTGAGGCAGGAGGATTGAAAAGTTTGATGTCATTCTCAGCAACTCAGTAAGACCTGTCTCAGCATTTTTAAAAAGGGCTGGGAATGTAGGTAAATGGCAAACCACACCTGGGTTCAATCCCCAGTACTATGAAGAAAAAAATTTTAATAGTTTTCCCTTTTCACACTATGCAAATATAAGCAGAGCTTGGACAAATGATTCACAATCTTCAGATGACCCTTTAAGGTTAGTATAAAAATCATGTTTTGCCACAACTTAATTTGCACTGCAGAGTATTACCATTCATCAAAAAAATTTCAATTTTATTTGCAATGTCATCTTTGATGACAAAAGACATTAAAAAGAGAACATCAAATAAATACACAAAGACATACATCTTGTTTTAGAAAGGCACTAAGAAATAAAACAAAATAACCGTTTTTCTAGTCTCACAATCAGCACTGCTAGCATGCATCAGTTTCTTCCAACTACATCAAAATAAAATTCCCAAGGCGTTGGTCTTTGACTATTCCATACACCATCAATTCCCTGGGCTCTATTGGGTAAGTTGTAACAACGCACCTTTGGAATAAAAGAGTTTTAATAGTTAATTTTTGCTTCCAAAAAAGACACTATTCTCCATCTAAAAGCCCAAATTAAACTCTACTTCTCCAAGGAAGCTTTTTCCCATTGTTCCACTTCTTTCTTTCCCTATTTCTCCTCTGAATCTCACTGCACTGAGTGAGCAAATCTGTTATGACTTAACCCTGTTCTTTAATTGCTTTACAGGCTTTAGTTAACTCCTTTCCAATTAAATTAGAAATTCCTTCAGATCAGGAAGTGTATCCTATTCACATAATATTATAACTTTGGATTAGGGACCTAGTTTTAGGTATCTAAGTTTCTTGTGAATCTGACATTTACAGATGATACACTAATCATGATTTATATACGTGAATAATATATTTATCGATATGTAAGACAGTAGTACCCTAAAGAATCTGATAATTCATCTTTTTTGTCTTATGAATTAATCTCATCCTAAATTAGCAGTCAACATAATTTGTTTCCAAGAGTCAGCTACCTTCTATAAAATGCAGAAAGAATGACATATGAGATATTTAATTACAAGGAAAAGGAGGCATGAATCTCTAAACAAAGGCAATAATAATCTGTGGTTAAAGCACATAAAAGAATTAAATGTGAACAAAAGTAGTTGTGGGATAAGAGATGTCAAATCACATACATAATCCCTCCCGATGATCCCCCACACAAATACACCCTCATGTATTCCATGTTTCACCATTTCTTTCAGATCTTATTTCCTTGACATGTAGAATGTGCTTTAACATTTGCCATCTTCAAAGAAACAACAACAATAACAACAAAGCATGAAATAAATTAAGTATCTTTAAGTTGTGGACAGGCAACACCATGCAATATTAGTTGTACACATTTCCATTTTTCAATAGTCAACTAATAATCCTGAGTTGCCTCTTTATTACTCTTGGGGCTTAGGGTGATATATGTTGAAGAAAATATGGTGAGGTTAAAAAGAAAAAAGAAAGAAGAAAATAATTAAAAAAGTAATATTCCAGAGGAAAGAGCACGTAACTACAAGAATTTTCTAGCTGTCTGCTAAAACACAGATTGCTGGGACTCTAACCCAGAAATTCTGATCAGTGGATTTGGGTATGAAACTTAGGAATCTAAATTTTCTTTTGGGGGGGAGGGGAGAGGAGTAATCAGGGATTGAACCCAGGGACGCTCAACCACTGAACCATGTCCCCAGCCCTATTTATTATTTATTTATTTAGATATTTATTTTTTAGTTGTAGTTGGACACAATACCTTTATTTTATTTGCTTATTTTTTATGTGGTACTGAGGATCGAACCCAGGGCCTCACACGTGCTAGGCGAGCATTCTACCACTGAACCACAACCCCAGCCTCCCTCCCCAGTCTCCTCCACTCCAGCCCTTTTTCTTTTAAGACAGGGTTTTGCTAAATTGCTTAGGGTCTTGTTAAGGAGTCAATTTTTTTTAACAAGCAACAAAGATGTTTTTCTTGACCAGGTACATTTGGGAAAACATTGATATAATACATGACCAAAAATTCAGAAGGGTTTCTAGTTTAAAAAGGACATAAAAGCAACATTCATTTATACCTATTCCCACTGGGATTAAGTTTTGGTCCCGGAAAATTCCTTACTTCCAAGTGTTACTGGGCCTAGGGAGACACTGCTTCATCTTGGAAAAGGGATCTTTGAGCCAAACCAAGAGTAAATCTTGTATAGGCAGAGAAGAATCAGATCCTTTCAGATGAGAAAAGTTTGCAATTTATGAGGTATTTCGGCACTAACTTAGGTGGAAATAACAAAATCTGTGATACCATGAACTTCCATTATTTTTCTTTACTGAAAACAATGCAATTACACTATAATTCTTTTGAGACACTCCCTAAATTTCTAAAAAGTTAAGTCTGTCATTTTTTTTTATGAAAAGTAGAATATCTGAGCAGCAGATTCACAAACCAAAGGAAATGATTAATGAAAGCTTACTACTTGTAAAGAGCTGCAATTTGTTCAAACTTGAGTGCACAATCATCATATAGAATTTTACAAACATTAGATTCAGTAGATCTACTGGGGCCTGAAATTCTGTAATTGTAACTAGCTGCCAGGTCCATATAGCATGCTAGCAAGATTATACATGAGTAGTTGACTGAACTTTAATGTGCATGAAGATCATGGGGAATATACAATGGTTATTCAAAATGAAGACAGATTACTAATAAAGCTTAACACCTAATTTTTGCGAACTTTCAGGAAAGGAAGACACTTGTACTAAGTAACCATACTTCAATGCAGTTTATTTTGCTGATATGTAAATGGTTCTATGGTAAAGCTAGCTGTCTTGGTATATGCTGTGTAGTACACACGACTATAAACAACTCAATAGTTTGCAGCAACTTGAGGCTTAAGGACCACCTGGCACTCTTCCCCACCTAGGCTATAATCATAGAGGCCAAAGATAGCAGGATTAGAGATATTACAAACCAAAAGAAATGAGAGAAAGCTCATTCCTATGTACTAACAGTATATTTTTTTAAAATCTTGGAGTAGGCAGAGGTGGGGAAGCTAATAAATATAGTTATGATGATCATGTGCATCTAGTGTGCCAATAAAATGCCAGCAAAGAATGCCTAACTCCCACCTAGTGATTCTCAACCTCTCCTTCCCATCACATCTAGCATATTTTGTTAATTCAATTTGGATGCCTTCTCATAACTGGTAACACACAGTACAATCATCTCTGCACATCAGTCATTCCTTCACTCCAGTTCTCTCATAGCCTGGACTTTAAGAACCCTGGTTTTTGAACACCACTGACTTTCCTCAATATACACATATTTTTTCATAACTAAACACTAATGATGTAAAATGCACTTCTGATCATTGCCTGCCTCTTATTTAAGTTTAATGGACCGTGAACTTTGTGCAATACATCTTATATTGATCTTAGAAATGTGGAGGCATCTTGAAAAACAGAAAGGTAGAGTAATTCAGAGGAAAAGCATTTGACAAGGAATTTGAATCCTATGTTCTAGTTTAATGATATTTATCTGCCATTTCCATAAAAACTACCATTTATGGAAATGACATCTTTCTGAGCATGCTTGAAATACTATGACTAATATAATAATGGAAAAAGAAACAAGCTAATGACAATTCCTGGAATAATACTATTATTGCTGACTGTTTACCATTCTCTAGAAGATGAGAAAGGTCTGTACAATTTGCAATTTATTTTTAAAAAAATGGGCTCAATGTCTACATAAATAATATATGCCTGTGCGAATATCTCCAGTTTCTCACTTTTTCTCAATTCTTAGCAGTGTATCCATCACAAACAGATTGTTTCCTGCTGGGATACATCAGTAAGATGGCAGTTTTCCCTGAAAGACACTAGCCCTATTTACACTTCTAGAGCCTGAAATAATGTGAAGTATTCCAAAGAGAAAACTGTTTGAAAGGAAGAAAGATAATAATCTTTATCAAAATCTCAACTCAGTTCCTGTGTAAAACATTCTGGTTTTGCTTGACAGACAATCTTCACATGACCTATATCAAAACATCCACTAAATAATGAAAGACAGCTCAGTCCTGCCTAATCAGCAAAGCCCCATGTGAGTACAGACCTGTTGGCTGAAGTAATTCCTGATAAACATCATTTTATACATGAAGTTTATTATAAAAGGAACAAGTTAAGGACAGGACATATTTTAAAGATCTTTTGTTTGGGGAAGTATTAAAAAGAAATCTTCTGAGTCCAAGGGCACTGGGATGCTAAGTGTGAATCTAAAGACTTCAAGAAACCTGGGTTCCTCAAGTGTGAAATGCTACTTCTGCTATAAAGTCATATTAAAAAGGAAATGCTGTTCTGCTGTGGCACTCAGTGCCTGTGCAAGACCCAAGGCTGGGTATACAAATAATTGATTAGTCTACCTCCAGGGTATTTAAAGCAGTCTATTTTTTTTTAATGTTAAGAAATGCTTTCAGGCAATCGGAAATCAAATAAAACCAAATAAACTAACTGCTACATTTACCTGTGTTGTCATTCAAGACTGTGCCAGCTGTTAAAATTCTATTTTTTTCATAGTCATGCCATTCCAGAAGTATTATGTAGCATTTTATATTACAACTTTTACCTCTTCAAGTATTAGGACATTTGCTTACCACTCCAGGGCTCCCAGTCAACAACAAAGGTGTGGGCATGTAAGATGTTCTGCTTGTACTTCCAGACCCTTACCAGAAATGGAATAACACCATTATTCCATAGTGTGCCCTCCTTCCTTCTCAAAGTCCAATTCTGGGTACGAAGAGTAAAAGTAGAGGTGAGATTAAAATCATCCAGTGTTTCTACTAGGCTGAAACTACCTGGCAGGAAATATCAAGCCCAAAGAAGTCCATCCACAAGTCTATTTCATGCTGAATTGTTTAATTATTAATTCTTGGGAACTACCTTGCAAATGATTACTTATTCTACTCCAGGGCTTTTAAAGCAGTCAGTCTACTTTTAAACAAATATTAAAATGCTGGCTAGTCACTGTGCTCCTTGATTTAAAACTGTCTAGATGTGGCAATCTAAATTTTCCTCCATCTTCCTATCCCTTTGTTTTAAGAGGCAAATTATTTGGGAGAAGGAAACCATGTATTATTTTATTTTGATGTAGCAACCTGTATTTAATCTGTGTTCCCCAGTAACACCTCTATTTGTTTAAAAGAAAGATAAACTATTCTTTAAAAAGGGTTGGAGCCCTGTTTCTAAACAGGACATCTTAGTTGACTTGAAGTGTAACTAAAAGTAAATTGTAATTTTTCACGATTTTCTGTTGAAACCAAATCCTACCCATAAAACTGTACAATTGGGCACTGAAGGAATCCTTTCTAAAACATGGAAAAATACTCTCTCAAAGACAAAATATCTAAGAGACCCAGAAAAGCAGAAAATCTAGAGTCTGGCCTCAGGTATTATTTGAGCAGTGATCCTCCTCCAGCCAATCACCACAAGGCCAAACTTCCCTGTGTGAGGTAGAAGTGATAGAGCTTGCTTCGGTCTCCATGCAAAGGAGGCAGTGAGAAGAGGACCACTTTGAAAACTAAAAGCTGAAGGGGAGAAGGGGGACATTATTGAATTTGCTTCAAGATATCAGAATAGGGGACACTAAGGCAGAAAAGGAAGATCATGTTCATTTCCTTGTATTTAATATATAAATTCATGCTTTAAGAGCACTGAAAGTTTTTTATTTTCGGTTTTCCATTCTTTTTTTCTTTCATTCCTAACTAGATTCATGAAACACCTAAGTAATGGCAAACTGTTCAAAAAAAGCTTGAGAAAGTAGGCTTTGCACTGTCCTCATTACTGCAGAAATTTCCTATAATTCTACAGCATCGCCAGCAATAAAATGCAATGCACAACCCTCCCCCGGCCCCAAATTTCTAATTCTGTGTTCAATTCTACTTCCGGGACTGGGCAGGCAAGCTAGCCAAAATGACAGAAGAAACATCCCAGGGGCAGAGTTTTCACTCTTTGATAAAGCAGATATAGAGAAAAAATGAACAGTATATACAGATTAAAAACAGTACTAAGCATTTTATTACATAACTTATTTAATTCTAACTCAAACTAGGTAAACTAGGTTCTATTTCTGTTCCTATTTTACAGATGAGGAAACTGGGATTCATAAAGTTCAAGGTAACTAAACTAGAAAGTGACAGAGCCAAGATCTGAACCTTGAACAAGACCTGACTCATGAATCCAAGGTCTCACCCACTCCACACATTTTTACCCACTACCCTCTATATACTTTTTCAAGTTCCTACAAAGGTCTATGAGCCACTCTTTCATGTGCACTGAAAAGTCTATAGTATTTGATTTTTAAAAAAAAAAAACATCTTGACTTCAATTTCAGAGGCAACACAGTCAAGGAGGGGACAAAAATCAAAAGGAGAATGGTGTTAAGACTAGTACTGAAAACAAATGGGAGAGCTGATCCTCAAGTTAATATAAAGAAGGGTGCAAGGCAAATACTGAAAACATGTTATCATGGTTTGGATGTGAGATGTCTCCCAAAAGCTCACATGTGAGACAATGTAAGAAGGTTCAGAGGAGAAATGATTGGGTTGTAAGAGCCTTAACCCTAATCAGTGATTTAATCCCCTGATAGGGATTAACAGTGGTAACTGAAGTGGTAGGGTGTGGCTGGAGGAGATGGGAATTAGGGAATGGCTTTGGTGTCTATATTTATATCTGAAAAGTGGAATCTCTCTCTGCCTCTTGATCACCATATGAGATGCTTCCCTCTTCCACACTCTTCTGCCATGATGTTCAGCCTCATCTCAAGCCTGGTGGAATGGAGCTAAGACCTCTGAAACTGTGAGCCCTCTAATAAACTTTTCCACATCTCTACAGTTGTGCTGGTCTGATCATTTAGTCACAGCAGCAAAAAGGCTGACTAAAATGTGTAATTTTGCAAGCATCTTTGGTGTCTTCTACCTTGGTTATGCTGTATATCAAAAAATGTGCAGAGGAGGATTTCATACATGCTAACTGTTGCAAGGCATGTGAAAAATACCAAATGCAATATGTCAGTCAGCTTAATATCTCTGTGACCAGAATACTCAATAAGACCTCCATAGAGGGGGAAAAGTTTATTTTGGGCTCACAGTCAGAGGCTTAGTCCATGGTTGGCCAAGTTCACTGTTCTGGGCCCAAATGAAGCCGAACATCATGGCAGAAGGGCATGGCAAAGGAGTGTTGCTTACTATGGTGATCAGAAAGCAGAGAAAGGCAGGCAAAGCAGTAGCAGAGAAGATGAAACTTTGCAGGACACACAAAACATGATAACCCACCTCCTCTAGCTGTGCCCCACTGCCTAGTTACGACTCTGTTAGTCCACTTAAAGAAGGATAGGCTGATTAGGATACGGCTCTCAAAATTCAATCATTTCACCTCTGAATACTCCTGCATTAACACAGGAAATTTTGGGGGGACATTTCATCCAAGTATAACATACAGGCTGACTTTTCTAATGCTTAACCTACATAGTAAGTTAAATTCTAATTTTCCCAATTAATAGAAAAGAACTATACGAACATTGTCCAGAACTAGAAACCCTATCTAGTTTTATTTTTTTCTATGACCCATTATGAACAGTGGGCACTGTAGTTGTAACTATCTCAAAAATTTGTTTACTTTTCATGTCAGAGCCCTATTACTTCTCTTAGAGAAAATCTAGGAACACAGAAAAGCTACACTGTAGATTGCTACAGAAAGAGGGCAAAGTGGACTAAAAAGTTTTAGAAACCTCCTGTTTATATCACAGACCTTTCCATAATCCATCATCTTGCAAAAGAAATGTAATCAAAAATGAAGTGACTGTTGGGCTGGGGAAGTGGCTCAAGCGGTAGCATGCTCGCCTGGCATGCGTGCGGGCTGGGGTTCGATCCTCAGCACCACATACTAAGATGTTGTGTCCGCCTAAAACTAAAAAATAAATATTAAAATTCCCTCTCTCTTTAAAAAAAAATTGACTGTTACTGTTTTAAAATCTGTCCCCCCCCAAAAAAAAATACCATACTGCATGTTTGGAAATTAGTAGATCTATTAGAGATATAGAAATAAGTCTAGGATTCACTACTAAAGGGGTAAAAAAATGACAGATGAAATTACATATACTGACACAATAAACTTCTAAATGTATGTATTTCAATAAAAGTTAGATTGAAAACTTCTTTCTTCCCTTCTGTACTGAATTTTTTAAAACCTTATGTTTTACTTTTGTTGTTGGTGGTGGGGTTTGTTCACCTTGCAGAGCTGGTGATCAAACCCAGATCCTAGTGCATGGTAGTTATATATGCTCTACCACTTAGCTTCAACCCAAGCCCATTTTACATTTTAAAATAATTATGTACCCTCTTAAAGTCTTTCCTAAAGTAAGAATTAAGAAATCTATCTCTCTCTCTCTCTTTCTCCACAGGTGGCAAGAATGGAAGAGAGGCTTTTCTTTTGTTGATGAGTAACCACAATTCACAAAACAATACACTTCATATTGCACTTTTCAGCAGAACTGCTCATTTCCCTCAGCATCTATTCTTCCCATTTTTCATAGAAATAAATTTCAGCTGGGCACATTAATTTCCTAAACTCCCTTGCTAGTCAGAACTACATTACTAACTTCCAGCCTATGCTGTGAGAAGAACTGATGCTTGTCAATTCTAGGTTATGCCTTTAGAGGGAGTGTTTCTTCCCTTTTTCCTGTTGTTTGGAACATGAGAGTGGAAAGTGAAGCAGCAATCATAGACCATAATCTTAGAACACCTGTTGAAGATAGCAGAACATAAAAATATGAAGTCCCCAATGAAGTTCCTCATCATACTGACCATAGACAACTTTCCCGAGTTGAGAGAGAAATAAAATGTCTTAAGTTTAAGCTACATTATTTGGTTTTCTGTTGTTGCAGTCAATTTCATACCACACATATATGTATACTCACCACTAGGAAGTTATTCTAATACTCAAATAAATGTAATCTCATTTCAAAGCTAAACTTATTTTAAGTGATGACTGAAAAATTAATCTATCTGTATTGAGCCTTAAAATAAAAAACAGTACAAGTCATCTCAGTTTCTTTCTTTACTTCCTTGGATTTTTTAGTAGCAGTCTAAAACAGAACAGCCTCACCCTTACAGATTGCTGGCTCTCCCCCCCCCCCCCCCGCCATTCATTCTTGTTAAATGAGCAGAATGTAGGATTTTTAATACTGTGAGACAATTAAAAATAAAAATGTACTAAATGACCATAGCTACTTCACTGATTAAACACAATAAAGAGAAAGTGAACTAGAAGGTATCCATGAATATAAAAAAACTATAAAATAATCCTTTAAAAATATCCTGTTTGTGTAACAAGAAGCAATGAAGATAAATTTATACAAAGAAACAAGGCTTACTTCAAGAAGATGACTTATAGTAATTTTGATTTATCAGTCCAAGTTGTTTTTAGTGAACCGTACTGGTATACTGAAAAGAGCTCACTCTGTCTTTTGCTGAGTCCTCACATAAATATATTTATGGACAGATTACAGATAATTGATAAACTAGCACAAGGCACATACCTGTAATCCCAGTAACTTGGGAGGCTGAGGCAGGAGGATTGCAAGTTTGGGGTTAAATTCAACAACTTAGCTGAGACTGTCTCAAAATAGAAAAGTGGGGAGTGGGAAGCTGGGGATATAGCTCAGAGTACCTTGGCTTCAATTCCTAGTAGGGGTGGGAGGGGTAAGAGGTAATTGATAAATGGCAGGGAGAAAAGAGAAAAATATAAAAACTCCAAGATCAGCTCTCCTTCTGTGGAGAATTAACTTTTAGGAACTAATACACTACTAGTTTATGGATAAAGTAGAATACGTACTTCTTCAGGGAATAAATATTTAAAAAACAATAATGATGTGCTACTATTCTAAGTTGTCTCATATATTTGGCTAGTTTGGTCAATGTACCTATTTCTTGGATACATAAGGACAATAAGATTTCCCTTAAAATTTTGACTTTTCATAGACTATGTTTCTAGTACCTGGTGAATCTTTTCAAAAGCATATATTCCTTTCAGACATGCCCACATTCTTCTATCTTAGTTAGGCTTTGGGTAAATTATATGTATTAAGTAGAAAATGAAAATGAAAATAAAGGCATCTATAAGAATTACAATGTATTTTCTAAGGGTCATAGGATAAAACATACCAGATTACTATAATGCCAGTCAGGCCAATCATAATATGGCTATGAGTTTACACAAAACACAAACCCCTGTAGTCCTAAATTCAGGAGGCTCCTCTCCTTGGTATAGAACAAAGATATTTTAGGAGCAATTAAGTTGCTTAAAACTGAAGAATTTTCTACAAAGTCAGACGCTCCAGAATTGATTCACTGACAGCAAAGCTCAGCCAAAGATTAAGGTACACAAGGGGCTTTGTATTCTTAAGTATGCTTAAGAAGAGAGGTAAATCAAGGCAGAAATCACAAGTCACAACAGAAAAAAAAATTAGAAATTATTTCAAATCTTTCAAATAGACATTATCTTAAAAAATTGTTTTTTGAGGAGCCATCTGTTTGGCTAGGCAGGATGGAACACAGAACTGCGTTTTCTCATTTGGAAAAAGGGTAGGTGAAAAACAAATGAAATAGAACCCTGAAAAAAACACAGGGAGTGCCCCCCCCATGTTCACTTTAAGTCACAATGATTAAATTACTGTTTTAAAGACAAGCTAAAAGTAATAAAGTATAGAAAAAAATTGGTTTTGCACATACTAAGATATTATACTTACTATATTCCAAATGTTTTAGGACTCTATACCTCTAATACACAATTCCTAAATCTGAAAGCCTAAAGTTGCCCGTTTGGGGTGAGGGAGAGGAGTGTGCAGACTTACTAGGTAGCAAAAAGTGGCCTAAATTGATATGAAATTATTTTTTAAATTTATCCCACATAGTGTAAAGATTCATGTTTCAATGCAAAAATACTGTGCTTAATCACTAGGTACTTACTACCTGAGACCTGTTATCTGTGGACTATATACTCTTGTCTATTAAAATATGAATGCTTCTGAAGTAAATATATCCTCAAGAATTTTAGATTAAAAAGCAGTGGACCTTTATCAATTAAACTGCCTACACCATAACTCTATTAGGAACTATTTCTCAAAGGAGGAAACCAAGGGTTAGAAACCTGTCCAAGGTGAAAACAGTTATATACCTGTGTCCCTAACCATTACACTATATGCAGACTTTTTTTTCTTCCTACACCATTCAGAAAAATGAGGCTTTTTTGCTTTTTTAGCAATGATTACCATAATTATTAATGCAATTAATACAATTAAAGAAACTGGGAAAAAAAACTAACAGGCTTTAGAGAAAAAAAGTATTATATTTTAAGGGAAAATAGATTTGAGACACCCTCATTCCAATGTTTTACTAGTAATCATTATCCATGCAGCACATTGCGACAATCCTAGGATTGTCGCAAAGGTACAGAATTTGAAATGAGTCTTGTCAAAGCGGGTTTTGGTACTAAGGAACCACTGCCAGGGGTACGGCCAAGAACTTTTAAATACACGCTTTTTTTTTTTTTTTTATAACTTCTATTACTACAAGTGGGTATTTGAGAGGAGTCTTTTCTATTTTTTAATTTTTAAATTTTTTTAGTTGTAGAGGAACACAATACAATTATTTATTTTATTTTTACGTGGTGCTGAGGATCGAACCCGGTATCTCCCACAGACTAGACAAGCTCTCTACCACTGAGCTACAGCCAAAGTCCCAGGGTAGTCATTTTTAACAACAAGGCTTTAAAAAACAAACAAACAAACAAAAAAAAAAACATTATGGTGAGAAAACAATTAGTAATGATAGGCGACATCACACTACCAGGAGGAGATAATCGCTAAGTCTCTTGGAAGCCTCAGTTCAGTCATTAGTATCACCCAAAATGCCACCCTCCAACCTTTCCCCAACCAGCTAGTGAAGGTTTAAAGGAGCCTTACAAGTGTTTTGGATTTTGATACCCGCCCAAGGCAGAGACTCAGGCCAAGCCCGCGATCCAACATTTCACCACAATGGCGGCCTCCTCGGAGGCGCGCGATCGGAAGTGCGACTGCGCCCCTGACCCAGTTTCCGGCCGCGCTGAAGGCAGCGTAGCCGACATCCGCCAGAGGAAGGGGAAAAAAACAGCCCAAGAGGGCTGTAGGAGACGAGGCCCCACGGTGAGCAAAACAGGAAGCATTCCAGGAAGACGGCGGGGGTTGGGGTTGTAATGGGAAAGCCTGTGACTGGCTGCGAAACTTTACGCGAACACCAGGCGCCTTCTTGGAGCTGCCACAGTGGAGGAGCTGGGATGCAGAAATGGGAATTGAGGAAAGCCAGGAATGGTGTGCTGCAACACGAAGATCAAGGGTAGAAATAGAATACGACCTGGAGAGGTGGATTGATAACAAATGGTAGTGTAAGGAATCCGAAATGTTTTATTTCATTTTGACTTTATACTGCCTGTATCACCAGAGAGAACATTTGGTATACAAAAGGTCCAAAAAACCTTGTTTAAAATTGTTATTCAGCCACTTAGGGTCAGGAATTTCCCATTTCAAGTTTATGATAGTCTTGAAAATTTGTTGTCTAGAGGAAGCAGATTATAAAAGACTTTCCTAATATTCTAGACTATGTGAACAAGAAAACTGATGACAGGTACGTCGAACTTCCAAAGCAGATTTTTTTTTTTCCTGAAATTTTTGTGGCTCATTTTTCAGATGTAACAGGAAGGAAATATTGTAACAGAAAGGAAGTTAAGCAATATGAGGGAAAAAGTGAATCACTGAAGATAGCTGAAGAAATCCACCACTTTATCCATCTTCTTTGACTGTAAAGTTTCTGGAACATATTCATTAATGGGCAAAAAATATCACAGTGTATTGTACACCTGTTATTTGTAAATTCTTAAGACATGAATAATGCTTTCTCCAAAATCTGTTACTGAGCTTTTTTTTCCTATCAGTTGTCAAGTGTGGAATCTGCAGCTTTTGCTACAATCACCACCACTTTTTTTACCTAAGTTAAAAATACCCATGCAGACTCTACTAAAAATCAAGAATAAATACTGTTATTCTACAGATCAGATAAAGTTCCAAAATAGTGTTTAAAAATCAAGGAGAAAAATTTTAATCTCCACCTTTGTAGGCTGCCCACATATATCATATTGTACACCCCTAGATACTCAAAATTATTTGATCATTATGATTAGTGTTGAAACTGACAGTTATGGTTACTATTTTTAAAAAAAGAAAACCCAAAATAACCAATGTTGGGAAATGTGAAAGTGAAAATGTTGGAACCCTATGCACTGTTGGATGGGAATACAAAATGGTGTAGCTGCTATGTAAGACAATGGTGGTTCCTAAAAAATTAAAAACAATTACCAAATGACCAGCAATCTTCTGAATATATATGGAAAATAAGTGAAAGCATGATCTCAACATCAATGTTGATAGCACCATTATTCACAATAGGCAGGAGGTGGAAACAACCCGGATGTCCATTCAACAGTTGAATGGACAAATGCAATGGACTATTATTCAGCCTTAGAAAGGTACACACTACAACATAGTTGAACCTCAAGGATATTAAGATAATTTAAGTTGGTAACAAGCATACTGTATGATTCCATTTAATATGAGGTATCTAATCAGATGGGTAGAAACAATAAGTTGAATGTTGGAGGCGGGTAATTTGTTATTTAATACATATATTTGCTATTTTGCAAGATATAAAAGTCTGGAGATTTGTTGCATAACAATGTGAATATACTTAACACTACTGAACTATACACTCAAAAATAGTAAAAATGACAAATCATATGTTATGTGTTTTTACCACAAAAATTTTTTTTAGCAAGTACAGAAGTAAACTGACTCTTAAGGAAGAACTTTTTCTTCTAATTTTCAGAAAAATGGACATTCAGGACACCAAGATAGTTTCTTACAACATTCCTTTCTTTAGATATTTACTACAAAGTCAGCCTATTAAAGGTTCTTTTAGGGGCTCCAGGGTCTCTTGTAAATCATGAATCATTGTCTCCCTACCACTACACTACTCTATGAAAAGACTCTGAAAGAAAAAAGATTTTATTTTATGAACCAACAAAAGCACATTTTTACTTCTTGAAAATTGCCCTTCCATGACTCTTCTAACTCAACTGTTAGATCTACCAAAAAACATGGAAGAGACTACATCCTTTCCTTTTGGCTTTGATTAAATAGTTTTGTTTTCAAATGGACTGATAACTGCTCATGTTAACTAAACTACCACTAGTACTATACACTACAAAGTAAACTTGGATATTCCCTCTCTGCAAATAAACATTTAAATAAGATCATATCTTCTTATTTCTAGATGTGGATATATACATACTTAATGACCCAAATTGTGGCACTGCCAGCCTATTTAATAATAATATCAATTGGGACTGGGATTGTGGCTCAGTGGCAGAGCACATGCCTCGAACATGTGAGACACTGGGTTTGATCCTAAGCATCACATAAAATAATAAGTAAAATAAAGATTAAAAAATATTATTAATGCAAAAGGGGGAAAAATTAAGGTAGAGTAATATCTGTACTTGAAACGCCTCTCCAAGCCTCCTACCCCCACATGTTAGGATAGAAATATAGTATCACACAAAAACTTAATTTCAGTTACAGAAGTAAATATAATTAGTACTCCTCTATGCACAGTTACTTAGTCAAGATTTTGCTTGAGCAAGTATTTCCTCAACCAAGTCTGGAGTTTGGAGTAAATGGCATTTTGGGCTGCTACTGCTTTTCTTACCCCTTACAACAATAACCACCATCAACTTTCTGGTTCTACTTACTGTAGTTTCCTTCACTGCACAGGAAGGACAGAAGGGGAAAATCCACTTAGTTATACTCTATATCTGATAAAGGTTATAATGACCATCCTAAAACTTGGAAAGAAAACAAAGAATAAGACAAGAGTTGGCTCAGTACCTTTACTGACTATGCTATTTATAGAACCATGTTGATTAACTATTATTTTACCAAAAGTCTATCAGCGAGGGAAAAGGAAGATAGGAGTGAGTAACAAATAATAAATAGCTGCAATTACATTCCAAGACGAACTTGAATAATAGATAAATCAATTCCTAAGTTAAAAAACAACATAGTTCTTGAAAAAAACATTTGGAGTTCAATACAAAACTCATCCACAATAAATTTGTTTTTCCCAATGTCAGGTTCTGATAAAATCAGTTTTATTTTGACCTATAATCCAACTCTAGGTCAAATTGCTACCCATATCATAACAAGGGAATATAAACATATAAGGTTCATTACTTATTCATTTCCATTTAGGAAATATTTATTAAGTGCTCATAAGCAATGATCTGTTAGTTAAAAATCCAATCCTGTGAATTCAAAATAATGAATTCTTTTTAAAACAAAAACACAAGCAAATCCTAACAGCATGAAGAATGCAAGGGCATCAATGAGTTGTGGCATACCACCTACCCTAGTCTTGGAGAAGCAGGGAAACAGGTTGATGTGTTGAGAATACTAATATAATCCTAAATGTTAGAGAAACGTGATGGTGCCAACCTGTGTAGCATAGAAGGGCTGTGCTGAGTGCACAAAATCCCGTGTGAAGACTGGCAGGGACAAGCTGGCAACTCAAAAGAACAATCAGGTCTGTAAAGGAACAGGAAACAATGAAATATAAAAAGTGGTTGAAGAAAAGTAGAAATGGTTAACGTGAAGAGGGAGAAAAAAAAATCAAGACAGGAGAAATTTGATAGCACCTTTCAAATATTTTTAGAGCTGCTCTGTAGAAGGAATAGATTAATTATGTAGTCATCCAACAAGGCAGAAGTAGTAGCAAGTGTGGAATTCACAGGAAAGTCCTAGGAATGAATAACAATTGAAACTGTCCACAGTAAAATGCACTAGTTTGGAGAATAGAAGGCTACTGGTGCCAAAATATGTTTAGAGGTTAGGGAAAGTAAAAGGAAGATTTGAGAAAGCTAAAGTAGTTTATTCTAAGAAAGGACAATTATCTTCAACAGAAAAGGGGGCAGATTATTGGAAATAACTAAATTCCAAATAAGGATTAAAGAAATGTCAATAAAAGTATTGTTCTCTCCTTCATTTAACCATATTCCCCCAATTTCTATATATTCAATCAATCCTATTATTGATATGTAAATAATCTAGCCCAAAGTTGTTTTTCTCTGAATTTCAAGATTATTCTTGACTGGAGTCTTACCTAATTTACCACTCCCCTTTCACCCCCATATACTCTGTACATACATTCTCAATAGCTTGTCTCTCAGCTAAGCTCACAGCTTTATCTGTGTATATCAATGTAGTATACATTATCCCACAAGTTATTGATATTAACAGAATTTTAAATTAAAGCAAAGTGCTTTGAACTTATAAATATTTATAAACATAAAATATTAGTTACCATAGGAATACAAGATTTATGATTTATGAAAAAGAATTAAGGAACAATGCATCTAGGCAGGCCCCCAGAGGGCATCTGTTCCAATTTAGCACCTGCACAAGTGGTTAAGAACCATTTGGACATGTATCTTCGGAAGTTCATTCCTCAGAAACATGTTTCAGTACTATTTTCATTTTATACCATTTATGCTGGCACAGATTATAAATTCCTTGAAGACAGCGGTTGTCTTCCTTTCCCTGTGCCAAGAAAGCCTTTAGTTGTTGGCTAAACAGAATTCCATAAACTCACCAACAGGGAAAAAACAAAACAACAACTAAATAATGTGTACAAGGGTTAGATGGATTAATTGTTTCATTGTTGCAAATCTAGTAGAATAAAAGCTCTCTTCATTTTTTTTTTTTGTTGTTGTTTTTATTGTTGGTGGACATAAAAAGTCTACTTATGGTTCATAGCAATTCCCTTTCCTTTATTTTTATACAACTCTTTGGTATAACTCATTTCCTCAGAGTTGTAGAAAAGATCCTAGTTCTATTATTGGGCTTATCACAGAATTTCAGAATTTGATGGTTCTTAAGACCATCGAGTGTACCTCTCTCACATTGCAGAATAAAAGGGTAAGGTTACTTACTGACCCAAGATTTTTTTTTTCCACTTTGTCTTTTTAAGCCATTAAAAAAAATGTATGTTCAATCATCTCAGAGAAGTCACTGCCTTGCTTCTAGGACTACTTGAAATTAATGATTACTCAGCCATTTTATTTTTAAAATAACTTTTATTTAGAAGTTATCACTTAAATAACATATGTATATAATAACAAGAGAACCATAATCAGAGAGTTGAGAGTTCTTAGTCAAGTCAATACATATTTATAACAGTAAGAACAGTTATCATTTTCCTAGGCAGTTGACCAGATCCTATGCAACAGGCTGGGCAATCATTCCAAAGATACTGTTAATTTAACTGCCTCTGTTTTACAGCTGAGACAAATGAGCTATTTTGTCAAAAAAAAAAAAAAAGCTTAAAGTACAGTGTAGATTTAAACCCAGGCCTGCTGTGTTCTCTATTGGACCACTGAGAATAATGTTCTATGGTTCTTCAAATCCGTTCTGGTTCTCTTCGACCACATTTCTGAGTGTTTGTAAAGGTATAAAGAAGGGAGTAAATTCACTGCAAGAGCAAAGGGCTTCCATGCCAGGTCTTATGGAATTAGTTATTCACAGATTATCACCATTAAAATTCACAGGACAATTTTCAGATGTAACTTGATAAATTATCCAAACTATGTATGACAACCCTAGAACAAGAAAATGTACCCATTAAAAAAGGATATTTTAAAACCCAAATGTAGAAAACTCTCCATTTTGCCTTCCTAGTTTGTGTTTATTTTGTTTCACAATTAGTTGGCCATTGGAAGAGTAATTTTTTCAACAATTCTGGAAAGTCATCTTAAATTAGGCCCCCGGAAAGAAATGGAATCTCTTTTAGTAATGACTCTTGTTTTCTTTGAAAGTTCATGTTTGGGTCAGCCAAGTTTTAAGCAGTAAAATTATATTGCTGTGTTGTTCATCAAGTTTGAGGATGGGGAGTGGGTGAGGCTGCTGGCTATTTGGATCATTGTCCCATGGCTTATCTGGTTTCTATGCTAAAAGGGTCTATTCTTAGGCAAAACACATCATCACTTTAGAGGAGCAGAAGTTTGCGTTGAATTTCTCTTGAATGTTCCACATGGCAGTATTCAAGAAAAAGTGCAGTTCTTCAAATAAAAGTTTCTTCTAGACCTTATGTGAATTTTCTTGGGTCAATGGAATGTCTAAACCAGAAGGTTTGTCTTTTGTTATCTTATGTTGCAATTTGGGCAGAAAACAACTATGTAATGATTTTTTTCCCTATTCTTTGCCTTTTTCTAACAAGAATAAAATAGTGAATAACAATACATTTGAATTACTGCTAAATTATGAACAGGCCAAAAATCTGACTCACTTTCATTTTAACAACTATTACCCTGATTTTAAATTATCAATTAGATAAAACTGTATAATTTAAAAACAAATCATATTCATAAATGATTTCTTATCATATTCTATTGGAATATCTACTTCACTTTTGATTACCTTTATCGAATAAGAAAAAGGCCTTATTTTATTTGCCTTTAAATTTCATCAGCTTGCATAGTACCCAACACACAGTAGGCACTTAATACATCTTTTGAAAGAAATTCATAGTAACTTGTATCCATATGTAAGTAAACAAAGATGAAGCAGAGGCTATAATCTTAGCCTTTAGGAAAAACTCCTAAATAAGGTGTTAGTACAAGTTCTTCAAAGATACCTACTTCAAACATATTTAAAGGATGATTATGCCATCATATTCAATTAATAACTGGTACCAGGAGCACTATTCTCTTCATATAGCATTTAAGTTATCAGTAACTTTTACAGTGCTATCATTGTTACATTTTTGTTCTTTAATATATTTTGTACAGTATTTTGGGGAATGGATCAAAAGTTATTAAGCAACTTTCTAAAAGAAATAATATCTGAAAACTGCCAAAAAAATATACTTCAGTATTATGCACCATTAAGCTTCTTTTACTTTCAGCTTGAAGCTATTTTTTTTTCACATATAGACAGTACAGGTGATATCCTCCTTTTTTGTTCTGTTAGACATGACAGTAGAGTATATGTTGACATATACATACATGGAATATAACTTAGGATCCCATTCTTATGGCTGTATGATGGAGTTTCACTGGTGGTCAATTCATATATGAACATAGGAAAGTTAGGTCCAATTCATTCTACTGTCTTTCCTATTCCCATCTCCCTTCCCTTCATTCCCCTTTGTCTATGATTTTCTATATTGCCAACAGTTAGTGGCAAGGGGATTTAGGTGATTTAAAATTTAAAAATTTCCAAGCTTATGTATAGATTTTGTAACTGTACAATCAATTGTATAACCAAAAGTAATTTTGGGATCTCACCATGTTTTCTCAAGCTAGTTTCAAACTGCTGGGCTCAAGTGATCAGCCTCCCCAATAGCTAGGGCTATTTGTATATGCCACATTGGCTATGCATCCTGTTACCCAAAGTATTTTTCCTTAGGTCAAAGCTACTAGAGCTTAAGCATTTGATTTTTAAGTTACCATTATTTCACTTATTCTAAAGCACTCTCCCTTTTCCATGTTAAACATAATTAAAAGTCACAAATTGACTTAGATATTGAAAAAGACAAAGGCAAATGTATACTGTTTTTGAAACATGGAAATCCAAAAATAACAATTTGATGAGCTGCTGACTTAAAAACTATGCCTAGGGCTGGGGTTGCAGCTCAGTGGTAGAGCACTTGCCTAGCATGTGTGAGGCACTGAGTTTGATTCTTAGCACTGCATATAGATAAACAAATAAATAAATAAAGGTTCATTGGCAACTAAAAAACATTAAAAAAAAAAAAAAACAACAACAACAACAAAAAACTATGCAAACACCAAGAAGCCAAAATGTGAAAAAGAAATGGCTGCAAGATGATAAAAGGGATCTTGGTGGTTGACTTCTCAACCCAATTGCTAAGGATTGTTTCAGACCTACTATAATTGGTTAAATACTGATTACAAGATAAGATGAGACTTTATATTTTACTACAAAACTTTGGAACAAGCATATCAGTCACTGCATGGGGTGGTTAAGGATTCTAATACTATCATTATCTTAACTGTTCTTTTTAAAAGGGAAAACTATCCTTTCAGAAGGTTTGTATTTCACCACTATTAATTTAGACAAAACTTGAAAGCACAAAGAAGATACTGCCTGGAGAGTGCAGGAAAGCTTTCTAAAAAACAAGTTGTATGCCTGAAGACAAGGGCTCCCACACAGAGAAGGCTAGAGCCCACCATAGGCCCTGGGTCTGAACCCCACCACCAGCCATATGGTTATCTATTTAATGACTGATGGCACAGATTCCTCTGCATCTGCAACCCAATGTTATATCACTTAACTTTGGGGGGCCTCAGTTTTGTTTTGTTTTCTTTTTCCTTCTTCTTTTTTTTTTTTTTTTTTTTTTTAAGAGAGAGAGAGAGAATTTTTTAATATTTTTTTAGTTTTTGGTGGACACAACAACTTCATGTTATTTTTATGTGGCGCTGAAGATCGAACCCAGCCCCTCCTCTGCTCATGCCAGGCGAGCATGCTACCGCTTGAGCCACATTTCCAGCCCCGGGCCTCAGTTTTCTTATCTAAAGGAGAGGAGACTACACAAATGCTGAAGAATAAATGTAACGAAAGTATACTAAAAGAATACTAAAGTGTCTTCCAGTTATAAAGTAGGATTATTATCTTAATGACTTGAGCAGGATATCTCTTTCTTTTTTCTCTATGCATTTTTATTGGAGTTCAAATAAATTTAAAATTAGAAAATCAACAATAATTATATTTCATTGAAAATTAAAAGAGAACAATTGTGTGACCACCTCATTGGGAGAAGAGAATTAAAAAAAAAAAATAAAATTCAACAGTCCTGCTTCATATGAACTTTTAGGAAACCAGAGTAGGGGGCTGGGACTGTGGCTCAGTGGTGGGTGGACAGACTGCCTGGCATGTGTGAGGCCCTGGGTTCAATTCTCAGCATCACATATATATTAATGAATAAAATAAAGGTTCATCAACAACTAAAAGAAAAATATTAAAAAAAGAAAACCAGAGTAGGAACTTCTTAACTTGCAAAATAACATCTTTTTAAAAATTACACAAAAATCATACCTAAGTGTAAAATATTGAAAGCATTCTTTTCTTTTTCTATGATTATCGGATATAAGTCAAGGATGCTCATCATTTCTACCCAATATTGCATTTTAGGTCCTAGTCAAAAAAGTAGAATAGAAAAAAAAAAAAAAAGAAAACATAAGACTTAAAAGGAAGAAACAAAATTGTCATAATTTGCAGATTATATGATTGTATACATAGAAAAACCAAATAATCTAAACATAAATTATTAGAATTAACAAGATATCTGAACAAGTTCACTGGATACAAAAATCAATATTGTACTAACACCTTATTTAGGAGTTTTTCCTAAAGCCTTTGTGAATTTCATCGGTAATAATTAGAAAAAGTAATTTTATGAAATATCACTTTACAGTGATAATAAAAATATATAGAATGCTGAAGAATAGATGTAACAAAAGTATATAATCCTTTTGTGAAAAATAATAAAAATTTAGTAAAAGACATTAATACCTGAATAATGAGGGTACATACTATGCTCCTCCCAGGAAAACTCAGTAGCACAAAGATGTCAAAACCACAAACTTATGGTTACTTTATTACTTACATTTATTATGTAATAAATTTAATGTAAATCCTAGTAGATATTTTTCATGAAACTAATTAAAGTTCTTCTACAATCTATATGGAATAAGGCAGAAAAATATTTTATTTTTATTTTTTTGGCCAATATAGGTATGGTATTTTTTTAAGTTTTAATTTTTTTGCATAGCTTATTGAAGATTGAAGTACAATAAAATGCACATATTTGAAGTATGCAGTTTGATCAGTTTTGACATGTATGTAACAAATATAATCAATATAAAAAGCATTTACATTATCTATTTTTTTTTCCATGGAGCAGAATCACTCCAGTAGTATAATCATACATGTTATAGGGTAATAATATCTATCTCATTCTACTATTTTTCCCATCCCCACAGCCCCACCCCTCCCCTCACCTCCCTCTACACAAACCAGAGTTCCTTCATTCTTCACTACCATCCCACCCCCCTGCACCTCACTATGGATCAGCATCCACTTATCAGAGAAAACATTCAACTTTTGGGTTTTGGGGATTGTCTTATTTCACTTAGCATAATATTTTCTAGTTCCATCCATTTACTTGCAAATGCCATAATTTCATTCTTCTTTAAGGCTAAGTAATATTCCACTGTGTATATATGCTTCATTTTCTTTATTCATTCATCTGTTGAAGGGCACCTAAGTTGGTTCCATAGTTTACCTGCTATAAACATTGATATGGCTATCTCACTGTGGTATGCGGATTTTAAGTCCTTTGGGTATAAATCAAGGAGTGGTAGTGGGATAGCTAGATCAAATGGTGGTTCCATTCCAAGTTTTCTGAGGTATCTCCATATTTGAGCAGGATATTTCTGTCCTACCTACAAATACACTAAGGGAAAAAGTTCCTACAATGACACTTTCTTTTTCTCACATGTGGCTTGTGGAAGTAGGAGCAAATGCTATTGTTTTCTTACAAGATTCCCACAGGGCTGAATGTTACTGGTAAGACTACAGATGGTAGTGGCCTCCCTGCTAACCTCCCCAAAGCTTGCTGGGGCTACTCAGAAAAGTGTTTTGCAAAATGAAATTTTTGGCACAATTTAATCATGACACTAAAATAATATACATGGTATTTCCTACCCTCAAGGAAAAAAAAAAGCCTTATACTCTCACAGTATCTACTCCTAAATGCTTAAGGCCCTCACACAGATGACTGTTAACTTAAAGAAATAGATAGTAGATTGTAGAAAATGTCCTACCAAGCTTCTCTAGGAATCCTATAAAGAAATATATATTTCAGCTCATTTATGATAATATAAACTTATGAGAATGCAGAATTGACTGAATTTCTCTAAGTCTAAATAATGTTTTCTTCAATTATGCTGGATTCTTAAGTTTCACATTCACTCAATAATACTGTTTGCTGTTATGATTAAGGATCTGGATGGTTAACACTTGCTGAGTATTTTGTCATATATCAGGCATTATTCTAACTCTATGCACTGGCTCAATTCCCCCTGCCCCTTCAAAGGCCCACAGATGAGGAAACAAAGGCACAAAGAGAAGAAATGAATTTTCCTAAAGTAACCTAGCCAGAATTTGAATGCTGGCATTTTAATTCCATAGCTTACTTGTTTAAATTCTGGATAGCAACACCTCAGCACCTGACAAGACACCATGCTGATGTTGATCAAAGATGATAAAGACAAGCATTTGGCTTATAGGCAGTGGAGTCTGCCAAACATATAAAAAATAATTACAACATGATATGTGGTCTGTAACAAAGGCCTTTAAAACTTGCTATGGAAACACAGGAAGAGAAAGAGGTTGCCAGGGTTCAGCAAGGCTCCAACTAGAGCTGAGTGCTGAAAGATGAGTAGGCATTCCTTGGGTGAAGTAAGAAGGGCATTCTAGGTAGAGTACAGGATGTACCAAGGTACAAAAAGGTGAGTGAACATAGGGAATTCATTGGGGCAGGAGGGTAAGAAAGACAGGACAGCTCCGGGGGAGCAAGAGAGTGGATTTTGTAGGCTAGCCCACTGGACCCCTTTCCCTGTGAACTCCTATTTGGCTAACGGTGCCTAGGAAAGCAGGTGTATACCTCTTGAAGTGATAACATCTGATGGACATTGAGGGGATGTTAATTTCATGCCTTAGGAGATTTATTTTATTTATTTCAGAAAGGCTTTAAAATGCAAAAGAATCCTAGGTTGCAAGAATAATGTAAATATAAATGGTCCCTGGTTTAGGGTGATTCGATTTACAATTTTTTGTCAATTTTACCACAGTGTGAAAGAAATACATTGACATGTATATGACACATACGCTTCCAAGAGAAATAGTACTTCTGATTTTAAATTTTGATCTTTCACAGGTACCACCCTCTTTCCTACTGGCAGAACTGCAGCTCCCAATCAGTCCCTGGATCATGAGGGGAAATTACCTATGCTAAGACAGGATGTTCAAATAGGCTAAGTGTATCTGATGCATTTTTGTCTTGCCATACTTTAACTCATGATGGGTTTATCAGGACATAGCCTCAAATAAGGCAAAGAGCATCAGTATAATAAACATATTTGCTGAACTTTAACCAAGCAATCCAGGTAGAGGATGGCACACAGAAGGGGTAGGTACACAGAAGGGGAGGATGGCACACAGTCAATAGTAAAAGTTCTATGAAACTTTTTCCTATGAAACCTAGGCTCTAAAGGCTAGATTTGTGATGCCTAAGGGGTTATGAACAATATAAACAATGATATGTATGTTTTCTATGGATGCTACCCAGGGGTTTCATCAGACCCTGAAAGGGATCAATGACCACCTCCCTGCCCCCCAATATTTAACAATCACTGCTTTTAAACAAGCTTAGAGCCAGATCTCCATGCAACTTATAATAGGTAGACAAACCCTAAGACACAGTAGGCACCTCCTCCCACAGAATCACTGTGAAATAAGCAAGTCCCCTTTCTAGCTTGCTCTCATGTCTTATTTGAAATCATGACAAACACTTTATCCTCAAACTCTGTTCAAAAGGCCTTTTAGCTAGTAATGTTTGATAACTTTATTCAGGTCTATTATGTAAGCCCACCACCTATTTAGGACCCCAAATACTCATGATTTACTGATAAGGTAGAGCCACCCCTCCCATATGTGATCAAATTCTCCTCAAGAAAGCCATAAAAACAATAGGGAAATCCAGGCAGCCAGATCCACAGGCCAGGTACTTCTCTAAATATTTAAAAGAAAACTTAAAAATAAACCACACTTCAGTGAAACTCATTTTAATTTTCTACCACAAGATTAAAAGGATGACTGACCCCTGTTGAAAAATAATTACCAAGAAGTCTGACACAAGAAACCTTATTTACAGATGGGCAATTTGGCCCCCTGGTGGACCATGAACATAGATCCAACATCTGTCAACATACTCACATCTTACATTACCAGCATTTCAATGTATCACAAGTCTTCCATTGCTAGTTTTCACTCTGCCTTAACTCTGTGCTGCCATCTTAAAAGCAGTGTACAAGCTGCTCAGGCTTCAGGCACTTGGCAGGCTAGGGAGCAAGGAGCAGAGTATGTGAAAAAATCCCACGGCTTGCTGAGAGTGTAACTCTGTGGTAGAAAATGTGCTTTTGTTTGTGTGAGGATCTGGGATCAATCCCTGCCTTTAAAAAAACAAGATACCCTTGCTGGAGTCAGTGGCTATCTGGGTTCAAAATGCCAGCCTTGACCAACAGGTGTGAGCTTAGGAAAGTCAGTTGCCCTTCCTGGTGTTTCTTCACTCATAAAACAGGGATCATAGTTGTACCTCTTCACACAATTGCTATCAGAACTTGGTAAGTTAATGTTTGTAAAAATGTTAAGAACAGTATCTGGAACATAGTAGGTGTGTAACAAATACAATAATTCTTAACAAAAGTTCTTGGTTAAGGAAAGTAGTTGTTACAATAAAGAAAAAGCATGTTAAAGAATATGACATATCTGTACAATGTTCAATTGTGAAAAAAATGATAATCTCTACAGTGCCAATAGTTAAACTGTTAATGGAAGGGAAAATATTTTAAGAATCAAGAAATTGAATAAAAGAGCCATTTATTTAACCCCTACTTCATGTTAATCCCATGCTTGCTGTTAAAGAAAATTAAAATTACTTACAAAATACATATTTAAATCACAGATGCAGAGAATAGTGAAAGAGAACTCATGCTATACATTGCAACATTATGAGGAACCTGGCCTTAGCTTTTGAAAGAAGATAGGAATTTCTACAAAAGAAGTCAGAAGGGCTGGGGATATAGCTCAGTTGGTAGTAGTGGTTGCCTTGCATGCACAAGGTCCTCGGTTCAATTCCCAGCACCACCACCACCAAAAAAAAAGGTCATTGTCCCATCTTTCATTATATAAAAAAAAGAAGCCAGGTGCGGTGGTTCATGCCTGCAATCCCAGTAACGAAAGAGGCTGAAGCAGGAAGATTCAAAGTTCAAGGCCACCCTGAGCAACTTAGTAAGACTTGTCCCAAAATAAGTAAAAACGGCTGAAAGTAAGGCTCAGTGGTAGAACACCCCTGAACTCAATCCCCCGTATGAGGAAAACAAAAAACAAGACCCCCCAAAAACTACAAAAGTAATAATACAGAAAAGAGTTAACATTTAATAATAGGCTAATGAAAATTAGTCTATTTTCACTAGAAAACAAAATGTGCGCATGTCAAAAAGTTGGAAACAGAATAGTCATGCTTCAAAGGACTAGAAAGCAATAATAATATAATTGCTATTGAGTATTAATTGCTTTTACTATGCCTTAAAAGTTGCTATAGGGGCTGGGGATATAAGCTTAGTAGTAGAGTGCTTGCCCAGTATGCTCAAAGCTCTGGATTCAATCCCCTGCAATGAAGAAGAAAAAAAGGTTGAGGGTGGGGAGCGGGGGTGGGAGAAGAGAAAAATAAAAGCTATGAAGTGAAAATAGACTTTTTTCTAGACCAAATTCTGTGTTGGACATGGTGCAACATGTTTTACATACCAGTATTTCTCTTTAATCATCATAACTCCATGAAATAGGCATGATATTGTCATTCTCTTCTTGCTAAAGTTTAGAGAAGTTAAAGGTCACCCAGCAGCAAGTAGAGCAGACTATGGACCTAATTATGAATCCAACATAACCAGGCATCTTAAGTAACTGATTTATATATAATTAAGTTTCCAGTGTTACAAAGCAGGAGTTCCTGGACTGATTCCCCTTCCCCGGAAATGGACCTCATTTCTTGTCTAAAAAATATCATTCTCTTTCAAAAACAAATAATTAATTAATAATAATAGTACCAGCAGTTTCCCATTTTTGAACACATTATTTAAATTCTATTGAGGCATTATATCTATAACTAAAATGCTACACTCCATATTCAACCCCATGTCAATAGATTATGTTATTCCCACAAATGTACACAAGAAGAACTAGCCTCAGGGAAACTAAGTACAGTACCTCCCTGCCTTACCCATGGTTTCACTCTCCATGGTTTCAGTCACCCACAGTAAATTGTGGTCTAGAAATATTAAATGGAAAATTCCAGAAATAAACAAGTCATAAGTTTTAAGTTGCATGCTGTTCTGAATAAGCATGATGAAATCTTACTCAGGACATGAATCATCCTATTGCCCAGCTTATCCTTGCTCTATACTCTGTTTGTCACTTAGCTATCTTGGGTATCAGATCTACAGTCATGGTATCACAATGCTTGTGTTCAAATAACTCTTATTTTACTTAATGGACCCAAAGTGTAATGATAGTAATGCTGATAAATCAAATATGCCAAAAGCATAAAGTACTGCTTTTACATGAAAAGCATGAATAAAATATTTTAGAATTTCACCTGATTTTTACCATATCATATTGTTATAATTGTTCTATTATTAGTTATTGTCATTAATCTTTCATGTCTAATGTAGAAGTTAAATTGGCATGTATGCCTAGTGGGAAAAAAAAATACAGTATATGTAAATGATATTGTTTGAGTGTATCCCCCAAGGGTTCATGTTTTGGGAGCTTGGTCCTTCAGTGTGGCCAGGGGTGGAAGGTTATATGGAACCTTTAAGAGGTGGAGCCTAGAGGAAGGTTCTCAGGTCCTGGTGGGAGGGGGACCTGAGAAGGAATTAATGTAGTTCTTGTGGGATCAAGATTAGTTCTCAAAAGAGGACTGTTCTTAAGCAGCAAGCCTGGTCTTTCCCTGGTCTTTCTGGCCTTCCTATTTCACCATGTGATCTCTTCCACTTGCACATACTCACACTATGATGACAGCCATAATGTGACACAAAATGCCATGCTCTTGACCCTCCAAAATTATAAGCCAAATAAATTTCTTTTCTTTGTACATTATCTACCTTCAGGTATTGTTACAGCAATGAAAATGTAACTATAACCACAGGGTTTGGCACCATCTAAAGTTTCAGGCAACTACTGGGGGTCTTGAATGTATCCCTCTGTGGATAAGAGGTGACTTGCCCTAGATAACAGCTAAGAAGTGATAAAGCCAGGGTAAGAAACTGGGATGCCAAATATATACCAGCCGACTCCAAAACTCATACGCTATGAAGACATAAAAATTTTCCAAATGGAGACTCCCTAAAACTTCACCAACATGCCTTTCTCCCCAAGAAGCATCTTTTCTTTTTAACTTACTCAGGTGACTACTTGTCTCTGAAAAACTAAACTGTGATTTACTACTTCCAGGAAGTCCTTCTCCATCAATTTACTTTGCAGATTCTTTGGTCCTGATTGATACCATTGGGCCTAAAATACAAGCAGAAATGAAAAACTAAGAGAAGAAAGAAAGGTTTAAGAGAGGGGAAAACAGAAATGGAAGGGAACAATAGATTTTCTTTAAGTCCCTGGAAGTCCTGCCCAGACTGGAGAACAAGGACAGGCCTAACTTCAGCTTCTGCTGGGCTCCCCTTTCCAGACCAATCCCCACTCAGAGGTAACTAGGCAACCAGGCCCTGCATGCACAAAGAGGAAAGAAATGTCAAGCCCTGCCAGACAGGTCTTCAAACAAAAGCAGAACTGGTGACCTATAAATACCCACAAGGTGAGGGAACACATGAGCAAAAAGATAAGGGACAAATATTACAAATGTCTGAGAGTCTGGATCTCTCACTAATAAAAAAGTCCTGGTGAGAACTGGTAGATTAGACTTGGAAACTGGTTAACAAACCCATGGTTCAGTACCCAGAGTAAACAAGTGAGGTGAGGCTGGGTAGCCTTCCTACTCACATAGCAAAGAGACCTGAGGCATGGATTTTGTAATACACAATTCAAATGTTCAGAAGCCTTAAGCCAGGTCTCAATGCTACTTTAAGATCTTCCCTTGTAATAGAATTCCTTTCTTCAATGAGTTCCCCAGGCACCTATAGTAGACATATTTATTGAAATATTTATTGAAAAATGCAACTTAGTCTCAATAAAACTCATTGATTCAATACTATTCTGAAAATTCAATACTATTATTGTATTCACTCCCCCCTACTGCTGGGAATCAAACCCAGGGCTTTGAGTATATCAGGCAAGCACTCTTCCACTAACTAATCCATACCCCAGCCTTCCATTTTTTCCATGAAAGTACATTATATATTTTTCCTATGACTTCTGGGGTCTTAGTTTACATAAGAAAATGCCTTGTCTCTCTGGCTTCCTGTATCACCATGTGATCTCTCCCTTAATAGCACAAATAGGTTTTGTTAAAATCTATCCTCAGATTTGTTTAAATATGCTAAAAAACATACATTTGGGTTTCTCTTGTACCATATTTAGTTCCTACAAAGGAAGTGCTATAGAACTCTCATGCCTAAACAAAGCCCAAATTTGCGCATGATAATCCAACACATCTCAACCCAAATACTATCTTTCCTCAATTTCCAACTCACAGTATTTTATTCTTATCTGTTATAGTAATTAGCCTTTTCTAGTCTTGTGACACCTCCTACCTAGTCCTCCTACCTAATAAGTCCATCAGGAATTTGAGGGCATTATAGTCCTTGTCACATAGTAAGTACCTAGAAAATGTGATCTTGTGCTCTCAAATTTAAGATAACTAAACATCATATTTGGATATGAAATCTGTGCTTTAGAAAATTTTTTGTCATTCCTACATTTTCTTTGAGAAATTCCTACATTTTCTTTGAGAAATTGACTTAAAATAATGACTGCTGCAAGTTTTTGCAGTTAAATCAGCATGGCTGCTGCTGTCTGGTGATAATTTTCTTAGTACCAGGAAGCTTTCTTTGTATGTGATTAAAACATGTTTCCCTCTTTGCTCCACCCTAGATGCTATCAAGTTTGCTAAACAGAAGGTTTTGCAGCTGACCAGCTCACACAGGGTATATAGACACAAAAAAATCCCTAAGAGCCAAACTACCAAATTTTCACACAAGCTATTACATATAGATTCTCAATCACCTCCAATCCCTGTACTTTTTACTCATTGTCTTCACAATGCAACACAAACCAATATAAAGCAGGGGAGGAAAATAAATTTAAAAATGAACATTTTCATTATTTCAAAGAGATATTTTAAACTTTTAACTTGCAATGTTCACCTCTGACGTATGCTGCTTCAGGAATGAAAGAAGTATTTTTAGGGAAAACACCAGACCATGAAACACACAGAGACTTGCATGATTTGCATTAGCATTTTCCTTTTCTATCCACTATTAAAACTATTTGACTGTCCTATGGATTGAGTCCTTGCATAAATTATTTTTCCAAAAGATAATATTTTTCTAACCAACAGAAAAGAATGCCCAAATGGGAACCTTGCTAAAAGTTAGAATCACATGCAATCAGTCCAGAAACTGAGAAATAACTAACTAAATAAGTAAGCCCCAACTAAATGAGCTTAAACTAATTGTTATACCTTCCTAGGCTTAAGTATACATATTTGGTGATTTGTCTCTTAACCATAGGAGTTTAAAGCTGAGTTTTGATATCTAGTTAGGAAAACGTCCCTCCCAATAGTTCTTTTACAAAAAATTCTTTGCTTTATATACATCTAGGAGTCCAGTTTACTTATGAAATTAGCTTGTCAAATTCTTTCAAAAGTACTTTGGAATTTTATCAGAATTTTATTTTTCAATTAATTTGGAGAAACTAAAAACTGTATAATATCCACCTGTGAATACAGTCTATACCTCCAATTATTCCGTTCTTTAGTGTTCTTCAGAATACAGTATTCTTCAAGAAGTTCTTAAAAATTTATCGTTTTTGTTGGTATTAGGGATTGACTCACTGGGCAACATCTCCAGCCCTTTTTAATTTTTCTTTTTGAGATCGAGTCTCATTAGGGCCTCACTAAGTTGCTGAGACTGCCTTTGAACTCGAGATCCTCCTGCCTCAGCCTCCCAAGCCACTGGGATTATGCGCATACCCTATTGTGCACCAGACTAATTAATTGTTTTTAATTGCTGCCAAGAATGACATCTTTTTCTTAGTTTTCTAATCAATTAGTGGTTTTCTAATTGATAGGTGGGTTTTTCTGTGTATTTTTTTTTGACATATCATACATTTGAATCAAATGGGGTATAATTTCTCATTTTTCTGAGTGTACAGGTTGCAGAATCACATTGGTCAAACAGTCACGTATATATATACAACAATACTAGTGTCTATTTTATTCTGCTGCCCTTCCTATCCCCCCTTCCCCTCCCCTTCCCTCCCATCACTTCTCTCTACCCAATCTAATGTGACACACTTTTTCCCCCCCTCACATCATCATACATGTATTCTATATAACAATGAGGGTCTCCTTCCATCTTCCGTGTAATTCCCCTTCTCCCTCCCTTTCCCTCCCACCTCTTCTTCTCATACTCTTCCTCCCTATCCCATTTTGAGTCACCCCCCTTATATCAGAGAAGACATTCAGCATTTGTTTTTTAGGGATTGGCTAACTTCACTTAGCATAATCTGCTCTAATGCCATCCATTTCTCTGCAAATGCCATGATCTTGTTATTTTTTAATGCTAAGTAATATTCCATTGTGTATAAATGCCATTTTTTTTATCCATGTTTTTGGGGTTTTTTTTAACTGATTTGTGTCGATCTTATCTGGCTACCTTAATAAAGTTTGCTATTCTATGTTTTTTCCCCAACTGATAATCTTGGATTTTCTAGCTAGATAATCACATTGACAGCAATAATGATAGTATGAATCCATATTTAAAAGACAAGCAAAAGACTGGGGGAATATTTACAAAATAATAAGAAACATAATAGCATTTACAATACATGAGTGCCTAGGAATCAAAAAAAAAAACAGGCACTTACTAGACAGGAATATAAATAACCAAATGATGAAAAAATTATTCAATAAAACATTAAAATGCATTTATAATAAAAATATAAATTAAGATAATAATGGAATGCCTTCTGCCGCAGTCTGTCTGGGTACAAAATAACTGAGCCACCACAAAAGCCTTGTAGATTCAAACAGCAGCTCATTATTCCCGAACTGTCACCGGCACTCTACACGCACGTTCTGGGAAAATACACCCTCCACCGGGCTCTGCGTACCAAATACCCTCTGAATCCCGGGGAACTCAATGGGAACTCAAGGAGTGGGCGCCTGAGGCAGCAGGATACGCCCTATTCCCAGCAGGATCCACCCTAAACCTGGAACCGCCCTAAACCCGGATCCACCCTAATCCCTGAGCAGGGTCACCTTTCAACCAAAACTCTCAAACATTCATGCAATGTCACTGCAAATGACCTGGGTCCAAGGCAAGCCCATTTCCACAATGGAGAGTCCTCCCTCTAAGCAACATTGGATAGGCTGACAAGGAAATTGCCATGCGTCATTCCTACTTGGCTATGGCTCTCAGCACCTTCTTCCAGCCAACAATTGCTGGCTAAGAAAGATAATATATCTAAATGTTGGAAAGGATAGGATGGAATGGACCCAAGATGAGGCTATAAACTGATTTTTTAAAATTTATTTTTTATTAGTTCCAATCACTTATACATGACAGCAGAAAGCTTTTTGATTCATTGTACACAAATGGAGCACACCTTTTCATTTCTCTGGTTATACATGATGTAGAGTCACACCATTTTGTGCATGTACTTAGGATAAATGGTGTTCCACTCCACCCTCTTTCCTACCCCCCCATTGTCCCCTTCCCTTTGGCCCAAAGTTCCTCCATCCCCCCCCCCCCATTATGGATCAGCATCCACTTATCAGTGAGAACATTCAGCTTTTGGTTTTGAGGGATTGGCTTGTTTTGCTTAGCATGATATTTTCCACCTCCACCCATTTACCTGCAAATGCCATAATTTTATTCTCTTTTAATGCTAAGTAATATTCCATTGTGGATATATATCACAGCTTTCTTCATTCATCTATTGAAGGGCATATAGATTGGTTAACTGATTTTTTTAGGGGCAATTCAGTATTATACACTAAAAAGTTTAATGTACACAATTTCTTTATCCAGAAATTTCATTTCTAAGAATCTTTACATTAGATTCAAATTCTAGAGTTAAAGAGTAAACTATAAAATGGCATATGGCTTCTAAAAAATTCCTTTGGTAACCCTTAAGTTGCTCAAGTGTATGTGGTTTATTCAAATATGTGCGATCACATATATAAAAAAATACACTATATTTAACCACATATACTTATCATAAAGAACACACAGTGGTAGAGTGCTTGCCTGGCATGTGTGAAGCACTGGGTTCAATCCCCCTCACCACATAAAACTTAACAGATTAAAAAAGGTATTGTGTCCATCTAAATAAAAAAAAAAAAAAAAAAAAAAAAGTCCATTGGCAACTAAAACACCCAGGCAAAACAGAAATGAGCATTCCTTTTATTTTGTTTGTGTGTGTGTGTGTGTGGGGTGTCCTGGGGAGTCAACATTGGCCTCCAGCATGCTAGGTTACCATTCAGCTACATCTCCAGCTCTTTTTCTTCTATTTTGAGAGCTTTTGAAGTTGCCCAGGCTGGCCTGGAACTTGCCATCCTCCTGCCTCAGCTACCCAAGTTAATGAACTACAGACATGTGGCACAGTGCCCAGAAAAAAAAAATGGATATTCTAATTACAAAATCTACACATGCTGAATGCTAGTTAGTGCATAAAATGCAACTATACTACGATATTAGAAATACCATCACACCGGTGCCCAAAGATGCACATGCAACGATGCTTCCTGTGAAGCATTAGGAACAACAGAAATACTAAAAATAAACCAAATGTCAGTCAACAGGAAATGATTACAATATATAACTACATCCACACAATGAAGTACTATGAGTCTATTAAGAAGAATGAGTTACAGCTGCATACACTGATCCCAGCTGAAGAATTTAAAATTTACTGTCAAAATTAAAAAAAGGGAGCATGAAAGATTAAAAAAGGGCATTTTACTATTATGTTAAGAATGTAAGTGCATAAAAAGATGCATATTAATTTTGACTATACTTCTGGGACAGGGAATAGGACAGGGGCTAAATACTGAGGAACTCTTATTTGATGAATTTTTTAAAAATCACACTTACTACTTTGTAATATCTTTAATAAAAGAAAAATGGGGTGAGATGGTATTTAAAGGTTTTTTTTTTTTTTGCAACTTTCTAAAAGTTTATTTCTAAAAGTTCTTAAGTTTCCTAAGAAGCCTCCATGTTGATTTCAGTCACTGATAAATATGTTAAGATTCACTGTGAATCAGTATTGTGAAGATAGCAAGAAAGAAAACAGAGACGACTCCAACAATTCCAAACATTCTGGTAAAAACTTAAACTACCCAGCCACTGTGATATATTTTTTGTTTTTATGTGAGAGTAAGATATCTGAAAACATTATTTTTAACAGACTTAAGTAATCACAAACAAAAGATTTTACTGTATTCCTTAAGTAGGTAAAAAGAGGTATCTGTTCCTTTGAAGAACAAGCTTCTCCAAAGAAAAACAATGAAAGGCATCAAGAGGGCAGAATGAGGGCAGAAGAGTGTATATGTACGGCTGGAGTGCAAAAAACATTCTATTTCTCATGGATTAACATTTATACAAACAGTAACTCCACTAATGGAGGGCTCTCCTATGCTTTATCATCTTGTTTAAATTATCTAGCGTGGGGGGATGCAAAATGAAATCCAAGAAGAAGCCGGGGACATGGACAGTATATACGGAACTCTTGCAAATCATAAGTCATGGATATATCCAGGGGGAAAAAAAACAAGCTATATCCTGGCTCACAGGGATTTCCCAATTTTGAAATTCCCACATTGCAATATAACATCACGTGGAATGTTAGAGAAGGGATTTCTTGTATTCCATTCAAATTTAACCCTGTACATGGTTACTTTTAAGTATAAAGCTAATACAAAACCAAACTAACAACCTAGAGGCACTTACTTTGGAGGAACTCAAGACATCTTGGAGCTGGGATTTAGCTCAGTTCTAGAGTGCTTGCCTAGCATGCAGGAGGTTCGAGGTTCCATGACCAGAACTGCCTCCTTACCTCCAAATCAGGATGCACTTCTCTGTGCAAATGCTTTCTTCCAAGGAGTCATCCTTCTAAGCCCAGCAGAAAAGCTACCAGGGATTGTGCAATGCACAGTATATACACATACCACCTGCCAACACACCAGAAATTAACTGCATATGCAGAGCCCTGTCTTAGGTTTTCCCAAAGCTGGGGTCATTACCACCATTCCCATCAAGCCCACTCCCAAGTCTGTCTTGGTCTTTTCCCCAGCCCGCGCTTGGAGTCTCTGGAAGCATGTTCCCAGAACCTGGTGTCTGCCTTGGCAGATCATTGGTAACAACATTTACTAAATAAATCAAAGAAGACCCATCATTAAAGACATATATGAAGCTCAGTATGACTAAAAGCACACATCCTGCAGGAGAAAGGTCACAGATGAAATTCTCTGGCAAGGGGAAACAGTTACAGGAGAATGACAGACCATACTTGCATTTGTTGAAATATTACTGAGAAGTATGCAAAGATGGGGCAAAAGAGTGATGCAGAGCTGATCCAACAGTGCTAAAGCTTTGCTGTGGCCTGAACTTGGATGATAATAGAAAAGATGGAGATAAGTCAGCAGACTTGAAAGATATAGTGGAGACTGAACTGTTGAGTCTGGTGATGGGTTAGTTAAGGAGGAGAGGGGTGAGCTGGGCACCAAGGTGAAGTGTGACTCCTGGAGATGGGGAGCACAGGGAGCAGATTTGGGAGCAAGAATGATGAAATTAGTTATAGGATATGTTAAGTTTGAGGTGTGGGGGAGATATCTAACTGGAGGTGGTGTGGACACTTGAATATTTGATTCTGGAGCTTAAGACAGAAGTTTGGGACAAAGAACACCATCTATGGGAGAGTAAGATAATGAGAAATGAAGATGCAGAACAAAGGGCTAAGAACGCTATTATTTCAGGACCAAACCAAGGAAAATGGCGTGAAGAAGAATTATAGGGATAGGGTCAGGAAGGAAAAGGAAAGCTGAAAAGGGAGGAGAATGTCAAGAAAAGAAAAATCCAGAATGTCAGCAGCAGGATAACCTATAATTTTGATTTCCTTCCTGGTACTTTTCTTCATTTTTCCAGGATCCTCAATAATACATACTTTGTTAGTGATCAGCAAAAGGCTTAAGAAAACTGTACAAAAACTTCTAAATGTTATGAGAGCTTGATAAACAGTCTACTAACCACAGGATGTGTGTTTTGAATTCTTTCTCTGGGTCTGAGGATGGATTTGCACTGATCTATCTGTTGCTTCAGCCTCATGACCAATGACACACATTACCCAGTCTCTGGGCCAAGGTCTGGAATCCCAGAAGAGCAGAGCTGGTGACCCATACACAGATGGCCCAGTGACCTTGAGTTCATTAGCATACTGTTCTAATCAAATGAGCTAACCAGCAACACTCTCTGCCTACTTTGTCCCATTGCCTACCACTACTAGGGCCAAAATTCTTCAATCCTGCAACATTTCCTATAAACAAGTGACTGCCTACAAACATTCACAGATACAGAGGTCCAAGGCTCACCAAAAATATTTGTTCACTGCCTCTAAATAGGGTTTCTGTTTACTTACAAGCCACTTGTTCTTGCAAACACAAGTGTATCATTAATGAAAATGAGCCACTGAGCCAGTCTAGATGACCCAATGCCCGTTGTGCTGGTAACACTAAAATATAAAAAGAATAGAGCAAATACTTCTGAAGTCAACAAGGATGTAATATTCTAACTTTCCACCACTCTCTTGAATCTTCTTTTTTTTTTTTTTTTTTTTTTTTTTTTTTTTTACAGCATTCACCTGTAGTAGCATCTTTCTTGAAGCAGGTTGAATAGCTATCATCATCTCTGCTTCATGAATTGAAGCAACTCAGTGAGATCCTGTCTCTAAATAAAATATAAAATAGGGCTGAGGATGTGGCTCAGTGGCCAAGTACCCCTGAGTTCAATCCCGAGCACCCCCTTCCTGCCCCAAATTATGCAACATATGGTGGTTATCCTGTTTGACCTCAAGGGATCCTGAAAGATACTCCTCTCTTATTCCAGAGACAAATACAGACATTAGAACAATGCCAGTTAATATACTGTAACCTACTTAAAAAAAGAGATGTGTTCCAGACCCAATCTTGGGCTTTAGCTGCCTCATTGTTCAGGTAAGGGCATTGAACACAAATACTTCTTAAATTCTTTCCAGCTCAAAAGGCTATGACAGCAGGCATGGTGGCATGCTCCTGTAGTCCCAGAGTGTCGGGAGGCTGATGCAGGAAGATTGAAAGTTCAAAGCCAGCCTCAGCAATTTAGCAAGACCCTAAGCAACTTAGTGAGACCCTATCTCAAAATAAAAAATAAAAAAGACTGGGGATGTGGCTCAGTGGTTAAGCACCGTGGGTTCAATCCCTGGTACCAAAAAAAAGGAAAAACGTCTATGACAACATAAGTCTATGCTATTACACAGACAATCCAATCAGAGTAAGAGAAAAATTGTAAAATTCAGTTTTGAATGTGTAAATTTCCATGTTCATATGATTGTTTGAAACATCTGTTCCAATGAAAAGTGAACAAACTTTTGTAAAAATCCACATTGAATAGATATACAATTTATTTATTTGTTTTGGTACTAGCGATTGAACCCAGGAGTGCTCTACCACTAAGCTCTATCCCAGCTCTTTTTATTTTTTATTTTGAAGCAGGTTCTCACTAAGTTGTTTTGGCCCTTGCTAAGTTTCTGAGACTGGTTTTGAACTTGCAATCCCCCTGCCTCAGACGCCCAAGTAGCTGGGATATTACAGGTGTGCACCACTGCAACCAGCATATTTGTACATTCTAATTTATACTGATTAAAAAAAAAGAGAGAGAGAGCACTACTGGAATGTTTTATTTTTTTAACATAGAATTTTGGAAAGAATGAATTTACTTTAAATAATTTTTTGGGCTAAGTAGCCTATCTTTCCAAGAAAAGAAAAATTAAAGACTTAACTTTGGAATATTTCTGTTCAAGTGGATTTTACTATAATTGGTTTTGAGAAGGCAAGAATCATGAAGCGGGGTGCTAAAAATAGATGTTATAAAACTCAGGGGAACATACTTGTGAGACCAACACTAACGATTAGCAAAAATGTGGTATCACCAGTATTAAAATAGGAAATCTGAGCCCATTCCCGGAACACTGTCACGAACTGCCACAGTCATCTGGGCTCAGTGCTGGTCCAGCTCCCCACAGAGGTCCCACAGCTCAGTGGACAGCCTTATAAGGCAACTGTGCTCCACAGCAGATAAGAACACCACCAGGCACTTAACATTTCCAGAGGCTTCTACAAATATTAACTCATTAATACTCACAGTATTCTGGGAGAGCCACACTACTATCATTTCCACAAGAGAGTATAGAAGAAAGATACCTTATTGTAATTAATAACAGCTAGGTGGGTAAGGAGTTGGCTGCCCGTGTTAGTCACCGGTTCAGGTCCAATGAACCCTAATGAACTAATGAACAGGAGGAGGAAGAGAATTTTTCCCTCACTTTTTTTGTAATTGGTGCATTACAATTATACATAATGATGGAATTTGTTATTACACATTTGTATATGCATACCAGATAGTAATATAATTTTTGGCCAATATCAATCCCCAGCACATGCCCCACCCCACCCCCTCCACTCCTTGGTTGGAGGAAAATCTTTTAATGTTGACAGTAAATGAGAAACCCACTCCCAGACTCCCTCCTCTATCAACCACAGAGGGCCCCACAAGATTCCAATTCTTAAAATAATTGAGCCTCCTCCTTGAACAAGCTGGGAAGAGGAGCAAAGTGCAGGCCAGGGTGTGGAGTGAAAACACAGATAGGAGGATGTGAGAGATGTGCTTTCCCCAAGACTGCTTATATTCCATGGGGATACTTAGTAGCCTTTGACCTTCATGAATAAAACTCAGCAAAACTATGCTTACAGTGCCAGTAGGAAGACAGCAGCCCACGCAATTGGGACAGGATTAAATGACTTCGTTAAATTTTTGAAAATTATTAAGAAAATTTCAATGTGAATTATCAAATAATGTTTGAAAATCTATCCTTTAAGACATCTAGAAGCCAAGTGCTAGAAATGTAAGAAAGTAGCAAGTTAACTGTATTGGTGGCGGGGAGAGGTGGCGGAAGTTAATGGCAATTGAACTCAGGGGCAACCAACCACTAAGCCACACGCCCAGCCCTATTTTGTATTTTTATTCACTGAGTTCCTTAGCTCCTCACTTTTGCTGTGTAACTGTATATATATATTTTTTTAAATGAAAGGACACCCAAGAATGTAAGCTCTCCTAGAATGTAAATCTGCTAAAAGACAGGGTTCTAGGCTTTGTGCATTAATTCCAACAGCCAATCTGTGCCTGTAACTTAGTAGGTGTTTGATATGTATTTGTTAAATAAATTGTCTTAATTTTAAAAAGTTCACGGTCCAAATTAACAAACATATATAGACTGTCATCAAGAGACTGGGTATAATCTAGAGGTTAATTTGGATCATGCTTCTGGTAGCTGGAGGGTTGACACAGCATGGCACTGGTGCTCTGGCAAGGACTCTTGGCTGCTTCACATGGAGAAGAAGAAAGGTAACCAGAGGGGCCAAACACATGGAGAGGCCTCACTTTACAACAATCCACTCTCACCAACTCTAGGCAAGGAAAACTACATTAACCCCTTCCCAGGGTGGTGCCCCCAGGACCCAGAATCCTCTACTAGGCCCCACCTCTTAAAGAGTCAACATTTCTCCAGATTGTTACTTTGTAGACCAGGTCCTCAGTACATGAACCTTTGGAGGACACATTCAAAACATATCCAGACCATGGCGGACATATGAGAGGATATAAGCAAAATACTAGGTAGCATAAGTGACAACAGGCTAGAAAGCCCCGTGGACTAATAAGTAACAAAGTCCCTCAAGGTAAACAAGAAATTCAGGGACTTGGAGGTGAGTGGGTCTTAGAAGAAGTGGGTACCTAAAAGTCGCAACGTCTCAAATGTTTATCAACAGATGAATGGATAAACAAAATGTGGTATATCAATACAGTGGAAATATTATTCAGCCACAAAAAGCAGCAAAATATCCATTCCATGCTACAGCATGATCACTGAAAAAGTTATGCCAAGTAAAATAAGCAGGACACAAAAGGTTGATATTGTATCCTACCATTTGTAGACAGGTCCATAATAAGAATCCATAAAGATAAAAGGTAAATTTAGTAGTTGTCAAGGCTGGGGAAGGAGGAAATGGTTGAGTGGTTGGTTAATGGGTCTTGAGAGGGGGAGGAGGGCAAGAAAATGTTCTAAAATTAGATAGTGATTATGGTTACTTATACAACTCCATACTAAAAACTATTTAGTTATTTTACTAACGGGGAAGATTTTTAGGTATGTGAGTTATATCTTAAAAACACTGTGTCTTATCACAAGAATAAAAATGGTGGTAGGGGCTGGGATTGTGGCTCAGTGGTAAAGTACTTGCCAACATGTGTGAGGTACTGGCTTCGATTCTCAGCACCACATAAAAATAAATAAAGGTCCATCAACAACTAATAAAATATTTTAAAAAATGGTGGTGTACATCAGTAGACAACTCTGAGGTCTTCAGAACATTCTGATATATATCAAATCTTTGATCAAGGGTCCTCTAAAAGTTTTCAGGTGCTAATTGATTAATGGAGACTACAGGTGTGGAAAAGGCCTCTGCCATTAGTGCTGAACCAGCTAAAGATAGGAGAGTCAATTTAGGGTCTGAGGATCTGATTTGGAGTTCCCCCAGATACAGTGGGAAAGGGGGTAAAGACTTGATTGTGGCAAGGGAAATCAAAGGTCACCCAGATTTTCTGACACCTAGCAATGCTGTAACCAAGTGACTTGCCTCCTTGACAAGAAGGTACCATAGGACTTATCACAAAGGGCTTAGGCAAGTTCCATGTCTCAAATTCCTCTATGAAGGCAGGATCCTGAGAAGTGTTAGGCTTAGGAGAACTCCAGATTCCTTGAAATAAACTTCTCTAAGAAAAGAGGAGTCCAAACTAGCAGTGAGTACACTGTCACAAGACAGATTTAAATTAACTGCCTAGGTTAAAAGCCAGACTTTGTGATTTATTTGCTGTGACTTAGAGCAAATTTAACTCAATCACCTAGGTTCCTCGCTTGTAAATTTAGGAATGAGAATGCTTGGTAGCTACGTCATACTGTAGTGAGGATTAAATGAGTTAACACACATGAACCAAGGTGAACGCAACTAGGACAAAGTAGAAAAGGCCCCCTTTGCAACCAGTCAGCGAGGTGTGTCCTTCATGGCACTTAATACAGTTTGTAATTTGATATTTACTTAAGCTTTTGTTTGTTTCATATACACTTCCTCACTACCATCAAGGACACTGTCAGATTGCTGCTCACCTTATCACCAGGGCCTAATACAGTAGAAGTTTATCTCTGGATAATTTACTATCTTTGGAATGACTATATCACTTAGAAATTATAGATTTAGTTTTCAAGATTAAGAGCCACCAATGACTGATAAACAGCTATGCTGTTCAGAAAAGGCAAAATGAAGGAACAGAATAACACTGTACCCCAGAGGAGTCATACCTTCTCCCCACTAATCAATGTTCTCTTTGCCATCTATCAACCTGAATCAAAGACTCCAGGAAAAGAAGCATGCATTTATTTGCCACGGAGCTTCCAGCTCCTTTGAGAAAGGCGCTAGGATGCATAAAAATTCAGTATTTCATGAGCTGAATGGGAATTTACCCTGAAATACTGTTAGAGTAAATGCCAAAAGAGATGCAAATTCCACTCACATAACAAACGGGATGAGTCAAGACCGAGGCTTCCATTACATCTGCTCATTTCCTAGAGTCACACTCAAACAACATGTGTGCAGGCTTTGTGGAAGAGTGTACACTCCACAGAATGTTCTGGTAACAATTAAGTAGGCCTGTGGGCTGGGGTTAATGGTGATTGCCCTGCCCACACGGGGAGACCTGAGCTGCACTCCTGAGGCAGTATTTGGCTCTTGGTATGTTGTGGGCATCCGCAGCAAAAACAGCCTGTGCGGTGGGGGCGGAAGAATGCCCTGAATGGTGAGGAGTACTCGTGGAGGCTTCCACACTGGAGCTCCAGGCCTTCCTCCACTGAGAGAGGAAGGGAACATTTTCAGAAGTAGATGTGTATTTTGATCTGCACCCAATAAAAGGTACTGTTGATTTAACTGTAATTATAAAGTTCCTTCCAGATATATAATCAGCTAGCTGTCCACCAAAATTTCTGTGAAACTGACCAATGTCTAAGATTGTGATCACCTCAGGGGCAAACCAGTCATGTGACCAGAAAAATAGAGACAAAGGTCTTAGCCACTGATTCTGAAACACAATTCTATGCTGTAACATATATAAAATCAGAATGGACCTTCCAGTATAGCTGAACTAGCAGTGTTATTAGCTCACCTGACAAAGGTTAGAGCTGATTCAATGAGATTCTGTACAGGTACACAAAACACCCAAATATACAGCCCTTATCAGCAGACATTAACAGCCAGCAAAATATATCAAGCATCTAATACATATGATCATAAAGTTAACACTTTCCATAGCATTTCCCAGAAATTATCTGCTAGCCATTATAGTGCCTATCAAAGCAATCAGGCATTGTCTTGAAATGGATTAAAAAAAAAAACTCAATGTAACATCCAGGTGTTGCATAGATCAGGCTGGAATATCAATTATGAAGCAGGGATAGAACACAAATATGAAAAACTCCACAGGGATAAAGCAACTTCTGCAACTTTATATATATATATATATATATATATATATATATATATATATATATATATATATATATATACTTGTAAACAGACAGAATGCCTTTGTTTATTTTATGTGGTACTGAGGATGGAACCCAGTGCCTCACACATGCTAGGCAAGCACTCTGCCACTGAGCTACAGCCTCAATGCTCTGAAACATTTTAAAACTGTAGGGATAGAGGATGCAGGAACATAGGCCTGCTGATACTCTTGGAGATGGGTATTAAGTTAGTAATAGAAGTCTTCTGTAGAAGACTTGCCAATAAACATTCAATGTTTTTAAAAGAATATATTACCTTTGACCCATAAATTCCACTTTTAAGACTAAGCTAAGGAAATCACTAAGGATATACACACAGAATTAGGTGGGAGGATGAACTGTTTATATCACAAAGCTGCAAAGTTCCATGCCCCATAATAAGTAATGGGTTAATAAGTACATTTAAGACACATCCATACTATGACACAGTATGAATTAAAAATTGTGGCTGCAGAAAGAAAACTACTGACATGCAAAGGCAATCATAATGATGTTGAGTGAAAAAAAAATCAAATGTAAAACACATTATGATCTTAACACAGATGGTGTACACGCATGTCAGTGTGTATGTGCAGAGAAAAGGATACATCTGAGGAAAGGTGTGTACAATTTTCTTTTTTCCTTTTTTTGTTTACCTGTGTTTTCTGATGGGAGGGGCAAGGAGATAATGTATTTTTGAGTTTATTTGCCAATAAGAAAAAAAAAGACTTTATTTTTTTGTTGCTGGTACTGGGAATTGAACCCATGGGCACTTTACCACCGAGTTACATCCTCAGTCCTTTTTATTTTTTCATTTTGAGACAGGGTCTCACTAAGTTGCTGAGGGTCTCCATAAATTGCTGAGGCTGGCTTTGAACTTCCAATCCTCCTGCCTCTTTCTCCCAAGTGCTGGGAGCACCACCCATACTTGCCACGAAAGACCTGGCACAAAAATCTCTATTGTGCCCCACTTGCTATAGAAATGATTGCTAGAAATTTCTAATATGAGGACCTTGAATATGCTAGAAACCACCTCAGAGCTTTACTATGAACATGAGCTTACTTTTTATTCTATCCCAGTACATGAAATTCCCTAATTCTATCCCTGTACATGAAATTCCCTGATTCTATGAGGCTGCAAATTAATTCATTAAAACTGGGGAAGGAGAGATGGTATTTATAGAAGGCTCTCTAAGGAATATGATTGCAACTTCAATTTGGAAAATATAATGCTAGTTAGATTAGTAGAGAGATATCAGAGAGCACTGGAATGAAGAGAGGACAAGATAAAACTGCTAGATTTCTAGACCCGGATCATCTTAGATGCAGGAGCTCCCAAGATTCATTTTTTTCAGTGACTTTAAGGTAAGGTCACCAATTGGATTCCTCTGTCTAATCATGACTCATGATATTACAAGAGAAACAAACAATTTCATGTTGATGAAAATTCCCATGAGGTTTCCTGGAACAGACAGAAGGGGACAGTTAATGATCAAGACACTCAGGTAGGGCTGGGAGTATAGGTCAGTGGCAAAGCTCATGCTTAGTACGCCCAAGGCCCTGGGTTCTATACTCAAAACCCCAAATATCTCGGTTGCATAATGGCCAAAGCCCATAGTACTTTAGAGTCCCTGCTCCCTCCCCATGGACTTTTGTTTTTGTTCTTAAGATTCAGAGTCAGCAGGCTGAGTGCACTATGACCAAATGGCAACAGATGCTGGTCCTGCAAAGGGCAAGATACTTCCCTTTGATCTTTTAAGAACATAGAAAGCATGGACAAACATTCCTGTTTGTACTTTGATTTGGGGCTCACCAGTAGTTTCATGAATGTTTAGAGTTGCAGAAAAACCAGCTCCTACACTAATAAAATCAGATATACTACATTCCTGAATCCATCTAAATCATAAATGAACCTACAAGCAATGTACCCGCTGTGACTGGTCTTCTGTGACTGTTCTTCCAAGCTACACTTGCAAGGCAGAGACCCAAACATTCTCAATGCAATCACCTGAGTGCCATTACTCTGCCTCTGGATATTGAACAGGTAGTAGCTTAGAGCATGGAGCACACTAGGTAAAAATAGAAAGCATAGGAAAATAAGTGACATCAGAAGAACAAAAAACATGCCAAACATATACCATTCCTAAGTTCCTCCAAATGAATCCAAATCAATATAAATTTCTATATTTGTAAATTGATAATTTGAAAAAGGTTAATGTTATAAGCTAACAGTTTGAAAATTTTCATAAGAAGGGCTGAGAAGAAGTTCAGTGGCAGAGCACTTGCCAAACATGCAGGAGGCCCTGTATTCAATCCCCAGCACTGCAAAAAATAACAATAAAATTAAAATGCATTAAGAAAATGAGAAAACCTACCAACACTTCAGACACTGGAATTTGCAATAGAATAAACTGTACCTACAAACTTTGGAATTTACCATAATGCAGGTTTCTTCTGAACACACCCTGCTTCATATTTAAAATACAGTCTTCCCGCACATTTACTACATAAACAAAACTCTTTCAAAATGAGATCTGAGTGGCAACTTTAATCTTATCTCTGCAATTCTGTTAAATATCTGGTGCTTCAAGTAAATATTCCACCCCTCCACCCTAACACACACACTGCTCAAACATATTAGCCTGCCTTTCTAAAAATATACTCGTAATAAGCCTAAAAACAGTGGTGTAACAATGTTTTTTCTCTGAAAAGATGTTTGGTGTTTTTAACTAAAAACTGAGTAAACTACAAAATCATTCTCCAAAAAACGTGTTTCTAATTATTTGTGAAAAGATTTATATTCCAGGGGAAAAAATGTTCTAGAAGAACAGAAGTTCAATGCTGCAAGTCAGCAAGAATTTATAAAGGCAAAATAATTCTGATAAGACCTAACTACTTAGCTCGAAATATAAATTCAGGATCCTGCTGAACAAATACTGACAAAGTGAATGGTCACTTTGAAGTGGAAAGAGGGAACATTCCAGTGCAGGGCAAGGGGATATTTCTTCATTATGGATCCACTAGCTAACACCCCAAAGATTACAAATCCCTCCTTTGTTGGCCTATATACTATCTTTTATAGGCATTATTTACTATGGAGTAATCAAACTGAAAAGATAGTAGTTGACATAGTAATTCAAATTTATTTTCAGGATTTTGGTTAGCAAATTACAGCACCCAAACTTTTATGTTATGAATTAAACATACAAAAATTATTTTCTTTTGCTTTCCCCATCCTGTGTGTATTTCTCATTTTGAGGACCATGGAATTTTCTGAGCAAAATTTGAAAGCCCATGTAAAGGTTGAATGTCACTGCGTATAATTCTGCAGAGGGTTCTTTTTCTCCTCCTCCCCCCACCCCTTCCCTCGCGGGTAGTAGAAAGCCCAGCTGTCCTGAAGAAGCGGTGAACCTACTCTTGCATTTCTTTGGCTCTCACAGTGAGTGCTGCCAGGCACTTAGACTCTAGGAGGGCGTGCTGGGAGCAGATCTTCTCTTCTCCCCTCCTCCATTAGAATAGCTAAAGCCGAGATTCATTTCCTAGCTCTGGTTTTCTGCATAACCCCTCCTCAACACAAAGACTCAGGATGGGCCTTCTGGAGTCCTTTTGTTTAGAGAGGGTCATTTCCTGACTTTAGCTCACACCCACAGACTCCCACCCATTTCACATAGAGAGGTACTGACTTGCTTAGTAAAAACCAAAACAAAACAATTTCAGGTATGAAAATCAGGCACATGAAATTTTTTTCAAAAAAAACCTTCCAAAGTCCAGTACTTCCACAATATAAAAAATGAAACAGAGGTAAGTGAGATCTAAAGGTTTTTTTCACTTAAAAAGCTTAAAACTATCCCTACCCAAACAGCCCACCCATGTCATGAGGCATTCTTATCACATCCAGGAAAAGAAAAATGGAAACATGGGCGTTAGGATTCTATTGATGAACAGCAATATTTTCTATACAATCCCTACCTTTATTTAAGGAAACAAAGGCTTAAGTGAGCTGCTTAAGTGACTGACTAGGTCCCACAGAAAACACAAGAGATAATAATGAATTGAAAAACATCTGAGGAGTACAATTAGTCAAAAACTGACTAATTGTAAACTAATTATAAACTCTAAAGCTTTATAATCTACTGGTTCTGAGATTATCAGATAATGGATGATGGGGGAGTGAAGAAGTCTGACCAAGGGGAGTGAAGAAGTCTGACCAAGGTCAGGGATGTACATAAATGCCATTGAGATAATCCAATGATTCTGCATTTTCATGAGTATACTGGTCTGCTCAATCAACAGGTGGCCGGGCAGTGTAATGCCAAGTAACACTGATTTAGATCTTACATTTCTTTTTTCTACTAGGAGGCAAAAAAAGAAAGAAAGCTCCAGAATCTGTAAGGTTAGTGAGGAGGCTCCCCTAGAGCTGGCAAAGCAAATTAGATGCCCCTTTGTGGTGCTTAAAGGCTAGATTTGTCTATCTGAAGCCAACACTATCCTGAGTTATGTACTATTTTCTTTTGGTAGGCAAAAGAAAGCACAGCGACCTTAAGGCTAGACTTCAAACTAAAGGACCAAAAGTGGTAAATCTATATATACAAATCAATTCCACTTGGGATATTAACATTAACCCTGGCAATCCTTGAGTCACATCTGTAAAATAGGAATCCCATTCCTGTTGCCCTACTTTTACTAAAGTTCAGTCACTCCATGCCAGGCCTGCATTTGTCTCCTGGTTCCATGGAACTATGTAGACAAAGGAAAAGATTCCTTTATGTATGAATATATTATCAACCCCCACAAGGGAACCATCACCGACCATCCAGAATTCTGACTCAAAAGGATGTAAGATGATAATTGTGGTTTCTGGAGTAATAAAGAGAAGATAGAAATCCAGGAAAGATCACTTCGAAGGCAGAAATAATGAAAATTCATTCTGAAAACCATAGGGAAAAACATGTACAGGCTTCAGCATTTGAAGGATGGTTTGTATTTATTTCACAAATAATAATGTATTGGGCAGTGCTGGGTTTTGTTCTACACATCAGAGTTTTTAAAGTATTAAGACAGAAAGTCCCTGCTGCAGGGAGTTACATTCCTGGAGCACAAGATAAGTACAAAAAGCACATAAGAAGATGTCAAAGGTTAAGAGCACTACCTGGAGAATAAAGAGGTATGATAGGGATTGGGAACATGGGGCTAATTTAAACTTGGGGTCAAAGGTCTCTTTGGGATGATATCTGAAGTGAGATCAGAATGAATGACTGAGATGTGGCTGCCCAGTAAAACATCTGGCTTTAGGGCTTTTTAGGCATACAGAAAGGCAAGCACAAAGGCCCTGAGGCAGGAACAAGTTTGGCAAGTTGTAGATATCTAAATAAGGTCCAAACAACTGAAGCATAATGAATTAGGTTGTGATTCCTTGCAGATGAGGTCAGAGAGCCATCAGGTCCCAGATCACATGAACCTGGTGTGCTACTGGAAAATTTTAAGCTCATATCAACCAGCTATAAAACCTCAGACAAATTAATCTCTCAGAGCCTCTGTTTTCTTATCCCTAAACATACTTCATTTGACTTGTTAAGCCAGGCATGGTGGCGCATGCCTGCAATCCCAGTGGTTTGGGAGGCTGAGACAGGAGAATCCAGAGTTCAAACCTAGCCTCTGCAACTGTGAGGCACTAAGCAACTCAGTGAGACCCTATCTCTAAATAAAATACAAATCAGGGCTTTGGATATGGCTTAGTGATCAAGTGCCCGTGAGTTCAATCTCCGGAACAAAAAAAAAAAAAAGAAGAAGAAGAAGAAGAAGTAATGTTAAAAGCTGGGTAGAGGGATTGGGGAGTGCAGCTCAATGGTAGAGGGCTGGCCTATCATGCACAAAGCCCTGGGTTCAATCCTTAGAACTGCCAAAGGGGGGGGGGGAAGCAGATAGAGATACTTTCTCCATAAATGTTTAATTAACATGCAAAAATCATAAGAGCTTTTTAAGTTTGATTGTATTTGGATTTTCACCTGATCTCCAATTCACCCTCCAATTTTCCTAAACACACTGGGAAAAACTGAAAGGAAAATGTTTGCAATTAGAATGGCTCAACATCAGCTCTAGGGATTCTTTTGCTTGTTACTGGAAAATGCCTGGAGTTTCTGGGAAAAAAGGAATTGAGTTTAGAAGAATCTAGTGAGCCCAGTAGTGGCTCACTAGATTCCAGCACTTTATACCAATTTTCTTGTTCTTTCTACTCTGATAAGGAGGGTTCCAAAGAGCAGCACTACACATAACAAGGATTTTGTTCCCAGTCAAACAGCATCCAGGGGCAAGCACAGGATGAAGTACAAGTCCTCCTACCCTCCCTCCACCTCCCCAAACACATCCTGAGGGGGTTGGAGCAATACTGTATTTTAAAACAGATGCCTCTGGAAACTCACACATTCTTAAGTCCTGTAAATCACACATGCTGGGTAAAGCAATTACACTTTTGTAGCACTTCCCCTCTGAGCACAAAGGAAATTCTGCTACTTCTGTAATAAGATCGCACTTTCAATGTGCACCTTTTCCCACCAACTATCCATCCTATAGGTGAGCAAAGAGGCAGTTTCACAAAACAAGATCCTCTGGATTCAAGAAGAAAAAAATTTATAACCCTTACAATATAATGTTGGCCACCTACCAGCATTACCTTCCTGGTGACATGTAAGAATTCAGGAAAATTAGAGGAACATCATTAAATTCAATTCATAATTAAAAGTAGAAGTTGGCCTCTAACTTACTCTCTTGGTTGGAGAGAAGGATCTCAATTTTGAGTCTCAGATTTCTTATACTTTTGCTAAATCCTAGGTGCTGACAGGATTGAACTAGGCTGCTTAAATATTCCCTTGTCTTTTTAATTTGTGTAACAACACAATACTAGGGACTGGAACTTAGATCTACCTTCCCAGATGTAAAAGGCATTTATTACTGCCACTTCTCTTTAAAAGTCCTACATATTACGCATCATAATGGTTATAGGGGTTAAAACACAAAAGAAATTCAAAAGCAAGTAGTTGTTGTTTAAGTTCCTGGACTACTTTTCTTTCACCTGACACTGAGCTGGGCTTCAAAAAAGGCAGCAAACTTTTAGAAAAGCATGAAAGGGATAAATTGAAAATACGACCCACAGAACCCTCTGTTTTCTTGGACACAGCTCTGTCACCGTTCCTCCTGGGCTTGGGCTGCTGGCCAAAGGTGCATCCTATTTTCACTCCACCTCCAATGAAGTCAAAAAAGAACAAAGCAACTCAGAGAAATTTTGTCTTATGAAAACATTTGAGCCTCTCTAGATTTTATGGTAGGTTGATTTTTCCCTTCTAGGTGAAGAGGTGGGAAAAGAAAAGTTGGAGAAATGAAAGCCAGGGAATTAATATCAAATTTAAAGAAAAACAAATCTGTGAGAAATGAAAGCAAAAAGCATACGAGAAATACCATATACACCTATACATTTTAAGCCCCCCCCAACCTGCTTCCTAATAGGTGAGTTTTTTTTTTTTTCTTTTCTTTTCTTTTTTGGTACCGAGGATTGAACTCAGGGGCACCTGACCACTGAGCCACATCCCCAGCTCTATTTTGTATTTTATTTAGAGACAGAGTCTCACTGAGTTGGCTTTGAACTTGCAATTATTCTGTCTCAGCCTCTGGAGCAGTTAGGATTACAGGCGTGCGGGCTCTAATAGAGAAGTATACCAAATATCTTAAATGTTATAACTCAGCCGAGTATATGTAATGCGTCTTTATGTTAGTAAATTAAAGAACACTTTCTAAAAGTTGTTGCATTTTTTTTCTGAGAATTTGTAATTCTCCCTTAATATCCACCTTCTCTCTCTTTTTAAAATATCTTTATTTTTTTTAATTTGTTTATTTTTATGCGGTGCTGAGGATCGAACCCAGGGCCTCACGAGTACAAGGCAAGCACTCTACCACTGAGCCACAACCCCAGTCCCCACCTTCGTTTTTTTAAACATGGCTTCATATTTTAGGTAATTTTTTTTTTCTCTTTCCTTGCTTACCCTCACAAGGTTCCTAGGAATTAGGAATTCAATTTCCTGGGCACACATTCACATGATCCACATTTTAAATTACCAGCTATATATTCAAGAATTGTTCTGAAAATTCTATTCTAAGATCAGACCTTTCTTCTGCACCCCAAATTCAACATCTTTACCTCCCAAGCTGCTTTTTTCCCCTTCCCCTTGAAAACTCTATATTTTGTATTTCTACAAATACAATTATCCTTTAGCTAGTCATCCAAAGGAGAACCCAAAAGGCTTCAAGAATTTTGTTTTATGAAAACATTTGAGAATCCTAATCTTCCCTCCTGCACATTTAACAGTTACCCAAGGCCATGATAGTGCCCTTTTGTCCCCACTTCACCTCCCATAGCCTTATACCTATGAAATCAGGATTCCTGCAGCAGTAGCCTCATTAACTTCTCCACTGCATGTCCCTTCCCCTGGAAGTCCCAAGGATGCCACCTTCTGCCACACATCCACCCCAGTTCTCCATCAGAGGACACAGTCCTACTTTGTACCCTGGAAGGCAAGCTCCTGACAATGTCCCTTCCCCAGTTTCTCCCTTACTCCCCCTTCCTCTCTCCTGCCTTGCTTCTTCTAAGACTGTGTGTTCACAAAGTGATGACCCTTTGCCTAGACCATCTTTCCTCCAGTGTTACAACTTTTTCTCAAAATCCTTATTCAGATTTAACTCTAAGCTCCAATGTCTCTTCCACTTTCTTGAACACTGCTCTGTCACCTCTTCTCCTGGTAAGGTTGGCTGATGCACAAATCAAACAATTAGCACCAGGCTTTATTATACCTATTTGTTTACAAAGGGCCATCCCCATTAAACTGTGTGAAACTTCAGGGTATGAAGTGCCTCTTCTGAATCTTGTCATCCCCATAATCTTCATATAAAGACCCTACCTAGTCCATTAACCTAACCTCACAATGCCTCAACTTTCCTCCCCTCCAAATGAGGATCCAAATACCTACAGCAGCTTGTCATGAGGATGTGGAGCAGCTGGTCAATACTCAGCCCACAGAAAATATTCAGTGATTATTATTTCTTGAGTGAATGAATAAAAAGATTTGATAATTTTATTGGTCGAATAACTATATTTCTCTTCTGCTATCAGCAATATTCACCAATGGGGCAACTTTATTCTGATAAGCTCAAACATGTACTCTTCAGTCAGTTTCAAGCTCCAGGTCAAGCACCTCTTGCACTCCCTCTCTGGCAAATATACACACAGAAGACATTGAAGTTGTTTAAAATATTCTCCAGGTGTACATTAAAGATAGTGATATGCGTGTGAGAAATCATATTCAAGTCATCCCCATAAGTAAGCTTGTCTCCATCAGGGTCATGGCACTGACATCCTCTATCAACACAGCATCAATTTAAATACCTGGACCTCCAGGGCCTCCAGCCCACTGAACTATGCAGCCACTTTTGCTCCAGCTATTAAGGTTCATTCTCCTCATTCCTTCCTAAGTTGTTTTTTTTTTTTTTCTTTCTTTGACCAAAGCAAGCACTGTTCAAGAGGAACATTTGCATTCCCTTTCCCCTACCCCCAGGCAGACACTAAGGTGCCAAATGAAACTGAACACAAACATTCCAAAGTGGCTGTCACACAGAGGAGGCTTGTTTGGGAACATAGGGAGCTCCCTGCTCTTCCACCTTCCGGAAGCCTATGGCCAGAAGGTCAAATGGAGTTTCACTGCAAAAACCCAATTTCAAATGGTGAGAACCCAATGGTACCATGAGATGAGTGGTCCCACATTGACAGTGGCTCTAAGACAGACTAGGCATTCACCTGTGCCCTCAAGTTGAGGCTATTGATGACAGGTCCATTCATAACTTCTTTAAATCCCCAGTGAGCAAGGGAACCCCTCAATATTAAATGAGTGGCTACTTGTTAATAGCTTATCTATACAAACACATAAACACCAACCTACCAATAAGGATATTCCACTTTTTTTTTTTTTTTAAATCACGTATTTCTAAAGAATAGTGTGTGTGTGTGTGTGTGTGTGTGTGTAGTAGAGTACTTACCTGGTCACAGGTACTGCCATTGGGTAGGTGTTGAGCATCAAGACTATCATAAAATGCCATCAAGACTATTATAAAATGGCATCAATCTTTAAAAAAAAAAAAGGTATATAAAAAGTGGGTGATGATCCCGGAGTTAAATGGAAATAACAAAGTAACTCCTGGACTTCTGAGAAAAAAAAAACATCATCTCTATGGGATGGGACACCCAGTTGAGAGGCTAGTATAAAAATACAGGCTCAAACTTGAATCCTGCCTCGGAAACAATGCAGGCTGCCTCGGGAGAATAGAGGAGGAAGTTGAAGCAAATGGTCTGCAGAGTATAGAGATACATTAGGACAATTCTAAGTGCTGAATTTGAACTTTATTTTGTGGAGATTAGAGTAGCGTTTTAGAATTTGAAATATCACAAGATGCAACTGTGTGGTGTAAGGATGATTTGAGGAAGCATACTAGAACAGAGAGACAGCTAAAGATACTAAAATGATCCAGGATAAAGTGATGATTAGATAAATATGAAGAAGGCTATGAGAACAGACTAGATTCACACAGGATGGTGACTAAAAACTACATATAACCAACCGGCTTGACTTGACTTGGGACACCTACAGATATCACAAAGGAATTTCATAAAATCTTCAAAGCAAAAAGGCATCTCATCTGTTCATTCTCACAGTCATTTAAAAAAAAAAAAAAGGAAAACAAAGGAAAGCATCAGAAAGTGATTAATAACTATCTGTAACCCACCAATTACATGAATTTTATTTACATTTGGTTTTACTTACATAAATATAAAGAGCAGCAAAATCTGCTCTTTTTATTTAATGTTACAACTTGAAAATTATCCCCTCAATAAAAATAGACTTCAGAACATTTGGAGTCACCAGAGGAAAGAGGCAAGGAAGAATTTTTCCTAAGACTTTACAGGGTGCATCACTGCCTTGCAGATACAGTGATTTCAAATTTCTGGCCCTACAGAACTGAAAGAGAATAAGTGTGTGTGTGTGTGTGTGTGTGTGTGTGTGTGTGTGTGTATTTTTTTATATAATTTTTTTTCCTTTAACAGCATATCCTTTAATGGCTGCCTAATATTTCCTTATTATAACTTTATAATGTTTTGCTTAGCAATTTCCCTATTAGATATAGTTTGTGAATTTTCAACATCATAAGTAACTGTAATAATTATTTCTATAAATAAGTCTTTATTATACCCTCTTTCCTTAGAGTAAATTCCTAATAATAAAAGCATTCAATAAAAGGTCTGGAACAAGTTTTGATACAAAATTACCAAAGTCCCTCAGAAAAGCTACACTAATTTCTGTCACCTTACCCCACACAGCTCTGAGTTCCCAATATACTTCCCTATTACCAGCACCAAATACTTTTATCCTCGAAACAAAAATTAAAATGAACCTACAAATATAATACAAAAGCTCCTCCAAAAAAGAACTACCTCATCCAAACCAAAACATTAAATGCCACTGGAAACAAGAATGCACATGTGCACAATGGTTTATCAAGGACATTATAAAACCACCCCTGAAAAATAACACAAAACTGCATGCAATATTGGCAGGGGTCTTGCAGCATCCTTCTACTATGAAGTCATATATTTTCATCCAAATCACTGTCACCAAATCCTATTCTATAATTGAAATATAAGTTTTTGTATTCGATTTGATTTGCAATAACAAAGACTCCAAATTCGATTAAATTGCACAAAACCATTCTGTACCTTCACAAAGTCATCATATAGATTCATCTTAAACCTCAATGAAAACCTGACATGGCTACATCACTGACATTACCCTTTCTCTGTGTCAAGTACGAAAAACTATTGTCTTTACAACTCTCTTACTTTAGCAAATTTACTAAGCACTTTAAAGGAAGAAATGTGAAGTAAAGTTTGTATGAGTCTCTGAAAGGTTTGACTTTACATGATTTCTGCCCAACATCTGCCCAACATCTTTTCGATCAATATTCCAATAGTGCCAAATTTTTTACTTCTCTAGTTTTTCCTGAAATTGCTGTGACTGAACTGACTTACACTATAAATAAAACTACTTCAACACAATAAAATGCCTGTTGGAAGTGATTTGTAATCAGCCTAAAAAGTACCCAATGACATGAATAAAATAAAAATAAAAATAAAACCAAATTATATATTTATATGATTTCCAAGAGAAATTTCTATTTTGAAAATTCCATGCCCAGCAAATAAATTATTTCTGTCTACAAGACAGAAAGAGTCAATATATTAGAATATATTAAAAATTACAAATGATAACTAAGACAAATAATTATGGGTCTGTTAGGTATTTATTAACTTCATTGAAGTCTGATCATACAACTGGAGACAAATTCAAGAAAATATTTTATTAATTGTAAAGTAGTTAAAAAAAATGATCTGACACCCTGTACATATAAATATAAACCTTATAAATCTCAGATAACTCAGTAAGATTTGACAACTGTTTTTTTCTTTACAGAAACAACTTGCATAGGCATACACACAGAAAGCCAGTACATTCTCTCTCACCCGGTTGCCTAGCTAATTCTTAAATTATTCTCTTCAAAGTTTTAAACGCTATCCAAAGCAGAAGTAACATATTCTACACAAATTCTCAAGAAACTTCCAACCTTAAAAAGCTGCAAAAATTCTCCTAAATCCCATACCATTCATTCTATACCACTGGAGCCAAATAAGCAACAAGAAACTCTCAAATGGGGTTAAAACATACTGAATGATAAGAGAACTCATGTCAAAAATAGAAAACAAACAAACTTGGATTCTCCAACATGGAAAAAAGCCTAAACCACCCCAGCAATCTAGGAAATAAACTATTTTCTCTTAATTACGATTGGATTCATTTTTCCACATCAGTTCAATGGCCACCAGAGATTAAAACTAAGCATATTTTTCCTCTCTTGCCATTATGTATATGTACATGTTATATGTGAGTGTTCTGTTTACTGGAGTTTACCACCAAGGCTTTTAAATGTGTTTCAGAGCAAATTGCTGAACCCCTGGGTGGGCAGGAAAAGGGTCCAGAGTGGTGGTTTTGTATAATGTCAAGCACATTAATGGGACTCACCAAATACTGTATTTATTTTACTTGTGGCTTTGGGGTGGGGGGCGGGCGACATACCAGTATTTTTTCAAAAACAAAATGTAAACCCAAAACAAGGAATCATCCAATCCAACTTCTTCCCCCTGAATCTCTAACATTATAAACCCTCATTCTTCATTATATCTATATTATACATTCTACCTTTGGTGTAATTAGGTTCTGAAACCTTCCCACGGGTCTTGTATTTAAATAACAAGTGTTTTGCCAAAAATACTGATACTCTGAGTTCTATATACCATTCCTACCTGCAAAGGAATACCATCAGGACAACGGACAAGACAGTAACTGCACTGGGATGGCAGTCATTGCACTAACTATATACCAGCTCACATTGAAAAAGGGCCAATACCTCAGTCCTAGAAGCTATTCAGCTGTGATAGTCAAGAGGAAATCATGACATTCCCCTACATAATTTTAAGTTAACCGGATATGGTTTGGGGGACACACACATAAAACTATTTTGCTACCTACAAAACAAAACAAAAATCTCATTGTTCTGATTAAATTTTTTCCCAGTTTCAAGTTTTCTCAATTGGACTAAGGGAGAAAGATGATTTCACACCTGACATTCTTTTACCTTTAGAAGTAAAAGGTTTTGGCAATCTAACTGAAATGTTTCAGAAGCAGTGATTATCTTGATGTGCTAAGTGAATTAATTAAACAGCAATTCCTGAAAGCAAACTGGCATCATTTAAAAAAAAATGTTAGTGATCAGGAAGTAAATTGCAAAGCAATCAATAAGGTTCAAGAAAAGAGTGAAACTTGCAAATTCAAGTGTCTCTTTCAAAAAGAATAATGATATTCCTATACTTGTAGAACAGCAAGCGTGTAAAAAAACACTTTTCAAAATAATAAACTAGGCGACTTCCTCAAAAGGTAAGAAAACAGTTTTCAGCTTTTTGCAATTCACCTGGATTGCACAACCATACAAATGTGTTTTAAGAGAAAAATATTTTGCAGTTTCGCATGACCTTAGGTCTCTCTTCTTATCTTGTACATAGCCCACTATACAAGTGGATAATGTCCAGGTCCTAGGTACATTGATGAATTCCTCTGCAATGTTTGGTTTCACTCTCTGAATTTCAGTCTGCACAACAATAATCTCACCACCCTAACTGCTTTAGAATCAGTTTACCTTCTGTGTCCTTTATTCGGATGTAATACCTGTAAAACGCCTTTACAGATTATATTAAGATGTGTATTTCCTGCATGTGCACTCTTAAGTTCCTTTTAGAATGTTTAAGAACTCAGTTATGTAGGATCTTTAAAAGCAAGAAAAACAGTTTCTTGGACTCCAGATAATGTACTTACAGGAACAGAATCATATGATATCACAAATATCTTAGCTGCAAAATTCTGAAACATTTGTTTCTGAATTCCTCTCCTGTTCTGCACCCTGGTCCACACATTTACTAAATGTGTTTCCACAAAAGGAACGCTCTGCAGCCTCAAAACTTTTTAAAAATCATTACTTTAGTCGCACTACATAAAATTTATATTCTAAGTCAATGTCTTACTAAAACATCCTCGATGAACACTTTTCACTTTTATTCTGCTCCCCCCATTCCACATCGCTCCGAAACATACAAAAGCTAATCGCCCAGGTTGGGGGGGGGGGGTCTTTTGACTCATCAGAGAAGAATGCAGCTGATGAGTTATCTATTAATCCAAACTGTCTCGGCTAGGTATTTCACCAAGAATTTTTAACACTGAAAGAGAGGGAAGTGGGTAAGGAACTGAGGTGTCTTTTGACGAGAACTTTTCCCCGAGTTTCTTCCTTAACCAACCTCCTAAGTTTCAGTTCCAGACATAGAGAACTAAGTTCTGACGCTCCTGGTCCAGATCGTCTGAGGTCACTCAGGAGTCAGCTCTCGATTCCGCTTTTAAAATCCCAGGCAAACAAAGCTCACCATTATACTTTAAAAAGTGTCCCAAAAGTCCTCAGAGTTACGCAATTGTGGACACGCAGACGCGCGTGGACACAGACACACCGTCCCGGAGCCACTTTTCGGGGCTGCGTCCCGGGGCAACGATAATTTCCAAACCTTTCAACGCGGCGCCCCCCTCCCCGAAGCGCAGCCGGGAGCCCGGGACTAGCGCCAGCGCCCGCCCGCCAGCCCGCACTTCCGACCCAGGTCGCACTCGCCACCGCACGGAGCCCCTCAGTACCTCTTCCTCCTGAAGGTTGGCCTCATTAGGGGTGTTCTCCTTCTCCGCTTTGCCGCCGTTGTTCATTTTCCCGGTCCTTCCTCGCCGGGCAGGGCTGGGGCGCGGGGCTGGGTGACGGCTCACTTGCCCACTTTTGCCTTCCCCGGGCGCCGGGGCTCCCTCGGGCGGGGGCCGCGGGCTGCGGGGGCTGAAGCTGGAGCTGCGGCGGCTGGGGCTTGGGCTCCTGCGGCGCGGCGACACAGCGGCGGCCCGCGACTCAGGAAATGCGAGGGAAAGAATGGGCAGGGCGCGGGCGCGAGCCGACGGAGCAGGGGACGGAGACAATCGGGACCCGGAGGGAGACCTGGAGAGGGAGGGCGGGCGCGAGGGAAGGAAGGAAGAAAGGATGGGCTGAAGACGCGCGTCCCGAGAGTGAGCCCTAAGAGTTGGGGATGTGGTCGAATTGGGGTTGGGGGCTGCTGCTGCCGGTGCCTAGCAGTTGCTGAAGGAGAGGACGAGAGGTGGCCAGAGAAAAGGAGGAAGAAGAGGTGGTCGTGGTGCGGGTCGGGGGCCGCGGCTGGGACGCTGGGACCCGTAAAGCCGCTGAGTGCGCGCTCCTGGCAGGCTCTGGGAGTACTGGATGGAAGCAGCTCCCTTTCTCTACCCTTTCTCCCTCCCCTCTCCTCTGCCCTCCCTCTCTTCCTCCCTCCGCCCTCTTTGGACGTGGGCTGCAGGCTTCAGCCCACTGGGATGGGACAAGGAACGAGAAGCCCCCCGCGGGAGGAGGAGCCGTGCCGAGCGCCGCTGCCCCGCGGCCGGATGGCGAGCGCCGGGGAGGGGCGGCTGGCCTGGCGGAAGCGGCCGACCCCAGACCCCGACTCCGCGGTGGGTTGAAGGGCGAGGGCCCGGGAGTTGGCGGGAAGAAGGTTAGGTCCTCCGATTTACTTGCGGGATCCCGGCGTCCCAACCTGCCCTGAGTTGGCCAACTCGAGTGTCTACGCGCGTGGGTTTGTGGAGGGGATTCGGCAAACCGAGGACCTGGCAGTGCTACTTTGTTAGCCTGCTTTTCACCAGGAAAACAAATTGCACTCCTATGCCTAAGCCTACCCTCCTTGTCAGTACCAATTGAGACCCAGTTGGCAGTTCTCCTAGTTGGCAGCCTAAAATGGGAAAGTTCAACTGATACCGGGGACAGCTCACTCTGGGCCGGCTTTTTCAGGACCTGGTTTCAAACCCATTTCAAACGCCCGGGTTCTATGAAACATCTTCAGCCTACCCGCTGCGTTGTTGCTCTCAAGGCTTCCGGTGGCCCCCTGTTCAGACTCCTCGTATGTCTCACTGGACTATTCTGGAACCATTTGTTTACCTGGCAGTCTCCTCACTCTTAGGGGAGCTCCTTCCTGGAATGCAAGACTGTACCCCTTCTTATCTCTTTAATCCCACTGCTATTTAGATGAGCTACCTGGCACTCTGTAAATACTTGTTGGCTAAGTGAATACTCCTTGCTGCAAACAGAACTGGAGGTCAGCACAACAATCTGCAGAAGGTCAAAGCACCAAGTACTCAACATCTGGTCTGGTCATAATCCAACCTCAGAAGGATCGCATAGCTTGTTTCCTCATCTATGTTATGGGAGAGTTATATGTAATAATTTCTCAGGATTTTAGAGGACATTGCAGATGGATAGAGTTATAGCACCTAGGGCTCAGTTCCTGACGAGTTTAGATTTACATTACATGGAAGTTAACATTATTATTAAGGAGGTGGCCATTTTCCCCGCAATACTGAATTATTTAAGTTTTTGAATTTGACTGCTACAAACTAAAATTTTAAATTTCAAGCTGGGCCTGGTGGTGTATGCCTGTAATCCCAGTGACTCAGGAGGCTGAGGCTGAAGGATCATAAATTGTAGGCCAGCCTCAGCAATTTAAAAAGATCCTCAGCAATTTAGGGACACTGTCTCAAAATAAAAAGAACTGGGGATTTTGCTCAGTGGTAAATTGCCCCGTTCAATGCTCAGTACCAAAAACAATTTCTTAAAAAAATTTTTTACTCCATATATTGATAGACTCTACCTCACTTCTAACAACCTAGGAATTCTCAGTGCACTGCTGTTCCTTTTGTGCTCAGCACCAATCACAACTTCTAATTATTATTTGCTTGCTTAACCATTTACAACTCCCCTTACTCCCCACCCCACCCCCAACTAGACATTCTTTACCCTACACTGGTTTAAGTGCTATTGGGGCCAGGGTGGAGGAGGTGGTGGGAGTTTGAAGATAAGAGCCCTGCCTTTAGGGAGTTTGAAGTGGTGTTGTGGAGACAAGATACCCAAAACAACTCCACAGCAACATAATCACAGAATCCTGGTTCAAATTATAGTAAGCAAAACAATTTTTTTCCTCTTTCTTTTTTTCTTTTTTTTCTCTCTCTCTCTCTTTAAAGGAGTTATAAAGAGAAATGCAGTAGTGGTACTTAGGTTTACATATTGAGTTTTTCTTGGGGGTGATGGTCTGAAGGTTTTGAAAAAGAAAAAAGTTGTTAAAGGGAGAAAAAAAAAACAAAACTCTTTCATCGCTGACACAATGTCATTGCTCTCCATAGGAACTGTATATCCTGGAGGGAAATAAGCCAAGAGTCTATTGAAGCTGCAATTGAAAAAATTCAGAAGAAGCAAGGCTACCATGAATCAGGAAACTTTGCCCATGTTTTGATGAATTGATTGTGTTAATTGGCATCCCATCCCAATGCCAGCTTTACCTCAGTTATATGAAGAACCACGAGGGGGCAATGTCTTCCTGAGCAATAGCTGCTGGTGGTCCTGAACCCCTGTGCGGGCCAGTAACCAACACTTTGTCCTCTTTGGCCATTCTTGCCTGTTACTGAATACATTCCACAGAAAGGCATTATTTTGCTGGAGCCTGGCAGGGACCCAAGAAAAATGACAACTGATCTAGTCCTTGATGGTTCCAGTCAGACCCCACTTAGTAGATAGAATATGTTGTGACTGCAGGATACTGGGAGAACCTTCCCTACCCCCACTAAGGGAAATGTGGCTTAATTCCAAATATAGAACCTGATTCTTTTGTATTTAAGCCAACCAGGATTTTGTCCATTGTTAAAAGTCAGAAACCTGTGGGATAAGAAACAAAACCAAGTTCCATGAGAGGAGCCATGTCTGGCTTACTCATTGTTTTGTTTCAAACATCTAGACAGTGCCTAACACATAGTAGGTACATAATTTTTAAAAATTTATTTATTTATTGCTTTTTGGGGGATTGAACCCTGGGGCACTACCACTGAGCTATATCACCAACCGTTTTTGAGACAGGATCTCCCTAAATTACCTTACTGGCCATAAACTTGAATTCTTCTGCCTCAGTAACTGAAATCACAGGCATGTGCCACTGCACTTGGCCACTCAGTTGTTTTTTAATGAATTAAATCTTATCAGGTACTAATTATTGGACTTGAATGGCATTATGGAATACTTTCAAGATCCTGGGAGAAGGACTGAATTATTGGAAGACTCTTTGAGTGGAGACTCATCACAGGGTCACTGGGCAGGGTCATGGCATGAGTCTTTATTCATTATTTTGTGAGGGGTAGGACCTAGATAAAAACTTTGTGCAGAGTGGAACAACTCATGAGATTTCAACAAATAAAAGGTAAAGTCACACCATGGTAGTGACACAACAAGCAACAGAGTTGAGAAGACAACAGGATACCTAAAATTTATATAGTCACTGGGAAGGGGAAATGCAGGGTGTTTGCAGGAAAGCGGAGAAGAATGGGATAACATGGCAGGAGGAAAGGGATTTCTGTTTGCTGTCCTCTCCATGAAGAATGGTTTAGACTTGTTTGGAAGAAAAATCAGTAACGTATTATCAACAAAAGCCAAGGAAAATCTATAAACAGACTTCCACTATTTATAAAACTTTATAACAGAAGGGAAAGGGGGGGAGGGAGGGAGGGAGGAGGGAGGATGTTCGTTCAATCAGGATATAAATGATCTTTATGACTTCTTTACTACTTCAAAGAAAGTTTCAAAAGTAAGATCACTTGGTAGCGATAGTTTCCAGACCTACTAAGAATTATAAGATAACAAAGAGATGTTATATCCTGGAAAAATTGGGCTAATGACCAAGAGACATCTGCCTTCTCCCCTGTCCACTGCCCTACCATATTTCTGTCTGGCCTACAAGGTAACATGCCAGATTGAAAAGGAAATATTGTATGCACCTGTAGTTTTTATGACTCATCACTGTTTCTCTGGCAGTGTTCCTTTTGAGGCTTGCTCTAAGAAATCCAAACCTATAATTATGTCTTAAATGTTTGTCTCTGGGGATTGCAGACATTAAAGATCTATTTTGAGGCTATTTGCATGGCATGGGCTCTAGACCTATGCTACTTTGCAACAGAAAGCTGCAGTGTCTACCATGTGTTGTGATTGTTAAAATCTTCCACAGAGTCAAGGAAGTTCTTGAGGCCAAAGGCTGTTTTACTGCTGTCTGTCATCCTTGATAACCCTCTCTCCCTCACCTGCTGCCATCCTCCTCCAGGCCATCATTGTCTTCCCTGTTCTTATATATTTGTGTTCTTGGTTTTTTTTCCTCTCATAGTAGCAAAAGATACATAATATAAAATTTATTATCTTAACTATTTTAAGTACACATTTCAGTAGTGTTAAGTATATTCACACAGTTGTGCAACATCTCCCTGATTTATTTTAATTTTTACTTTTAATTTGTTCTAATTAGTTATAGATGATAGTAAAATGCATTTTGACACATTGTACACAAATGGAGCACAACTTCCCCCCTGATTTTTTCCTCCTTAATAGTTCTGAGATCCATTCACTTCCCTGTGATCATTTGAGGAAGCCCATGCAGCCACATGCAAAGGCTCTCCTGAAGGAGAGTCCAGGTTGCTGGCCTACCCCCTGAGCTGGGCTCTCAGCAGACAACCAGTACTAATTTGCCAGCCTTGTGAATGAACTGTCTTGAAAGTAGATACTCCAGCCCTAGTTGAGCTGCCCCAGCTCATGTGGAAGAGAGATGAGCTTTCTTCAGCAAATGGTGTCTACATTGCAAAATTGTTAGTAAAAAGTGAATATTGTTTTCAGCCACTAAGATTTAGGGTCCTCAATGTATAACTGAAATATAATTGCATACCGAAGTGGGATCCTGCTATAATAGAAAGCTAAGACACATGACACTTACTTTGGATTCAGGTAGAGGATAGAAGCTAGAAGAACCTTGAAGGGTCTCTTAGTTAAGAACATCATTAAAGGACAGTGAGGCCAGGTGAGGTGCACATGCCTGAAATCTCAGCTACTGGGAAAGCTGAGGCAAGAGGATAAGACGTTCAAGGACAGCCTGGGAAAATTAGTGAGACCCTGTTTCAGAATAAAAAGAGCTGTATATATAGGTCAGTGGTAGAGTACTTGCCTAGCATGCACGAAGCCCTGGGTTCAATTCCCAGTACTGAAAAAAAAAAAAAAAAAAAAAAGAAGACAATGAGAATACTGTTATTGTAGGCTGGACCCAATTTATATGCTAGAAGAAAAATTATCCACATTAGTCTGCAGTCACATAAAAGATAGAAAAGATACCTAAATATACATACCTGACTATGTATATTTCTGGATAGAATGTTGAAAGGGTAGAGTGTTTTCTTTTAGATGTTTATGATAAGGTACAAAAGAAGTTAAGTGAGCTAAAAAAGAACCTGTTCAGCTTTCCATCAGAATTTAGAAGAAACAAATGAAGCCAGGACTTGTGGGATTTGAAAGAAAATGTTCTTCTCATTCCTAGCTTCTTCAGAGATAGAACTCTCAAAATAATAAATGGTCTAGGGTCAATGTAAATCCAGGATAGTATCAGGAAAACATGGCTGCAGGTAAAGTTCAGGACAAGGACAGTGCTCGAAGACCCTGGGGTAGGTAGTCTGGACAGTGGTCCCCAACCGCCTCCTGATATTCACACCTTTGTGTGCTCTCCAAGCCTTTGTGTAGTCTCCACCCCTCGAATTGGCCTAGACCAATAGGTTTGCTTTTAATGAGTACAGCATGGCAAAAATGATGGATGCGGGGGAAAGACTGAGGCTCATGTTTTACTTCTCCTTCCTTACTTTCTCATTTGCTGCTTTTGGTAGAAGCCCCTGCCACAACAGGAATGTCAGTATGTGGACAGGTACATGTGCTAAGGAACCATGGAGGCTTCCACCCAAGACCCAGGAAACTGGCTTTCAGCCCAATAATCCAGGAGAAGCTGAATTCTGCCAACCACCACAAGAGTAAACTTAGAAATAGATTCTCCGTAAATGGAGTCTGTAGCTGAAACTTGTTATGGACTGAACGTTTGTGTTCCCCCAAATTCATATTATTAGGTATTAGGAGATAAGGTCTTTGGGAAATAATTAGGTTTAAATGAGGTCATGAGGGGGCACCCCCATGATGGAGATAGTGCTCTTATAAGAAGAGAAAAAGATCAAATCTTCACCCTACCCCCTCTTATGAGCACATATGAGAAGGAGTCCCTGTACAAGCCAGGAAGATGGCCCTCCTCAGGAACCACATTATATGGCACCTTGATGTTGGATTTCCTAGCCTCAATAGCTGTGAGAAATAGTTTAAACCATTCAGCCTATCATTTATGATATTATGGTCTGTGTTAAGATAGTAATTGGGAAAGCTATAAAGAAAACTTCCATTATCATCTTACAGAATATATAAGTAATCATGAACAGGATATTGGTAGAAATATGATCAGTAAGGGCATTCTAATAAGGTCTCATATGGAAACGAGGAAGCTTTTTGAAGATGGTATTGGAAACTAGTGGAAGGGAAATCTGTGTTATAAAATGATAACAAGTTTGACTAAATTGTGTTCGTGTTCTTATTTTTTTGTGTGGAAGGTAGAACTTCCAGGAAATGAGACTGGGAGCTGGAAGTGTAACTCAGTGATAGAGTACTTGCCTAGCCTGTGTGAGGCCCTGGGTTTGATCCCCAGCACTACAAAAAAGAAAAGAAAGAAGAAAGAACTGTATTGAAGGAGTAGCTTGGTGCCTTCCCACTGCTTATAAAGTGAAATGTGAGAGGTAAGAAATAAATCAAGAAATGAATTGTTAAGAAAAAAAGAAATTCAACTTAAAAATTTTGGAAAATTCTCAGCTTTTCCACATTCTAAAAAAAAATGAGAAAGTGAAGTTCATAAAAGAACACCAAGGATGTGGCAGATGTACCATTTGATAAGATTAGTGTGAGTGTGAACCATAGACCCAATCAGCTATCTCAAAAGAAGCCATGGGAATATAATAACAGAAACACAGGTGAGGACTAAAGGAAATAAAGAAATGGGATGGACTGAAGGAAGGCATTATTTTTCAAAAAAAGCGAAAAGGACCCTAAAGGAGATTCAAAGAACATCAGAGCTGCTATTCCCACCACAGACCCAGAGTGCATGGACTGAAGGACACAGCTGTTTCCACTGTGGACAAGACCACTATGCAGTAAGCCTTTTGCATAGTGGTACTCCACAGGGTTGTAGGGGTAGGACCCACCACAAAGTTGGACCCTGGTGGATCCAGAAGGCAGGATGCCACCTCTCTGGTCAGTGAGCAGAGCATTAAACAGAATAGGATTATTCTCGAGCCTTAAAACCTTATGGTATTTGTCCTGTTAAGTTTTGAACTTACTTGGGATCCAACACTGCCTTTTCTTTCCCCTTTATCCCATTTGGAATAAAAATATCTATCCTATGCCCATCCTACTACAGTATTTTGGAAGTACACAATTTACTGATTTCATAGATTCACAGGTAGAGAGGAATTTTGCCTCAGGATGAATTGTACCTTGAGTTTCACCCATATCTGATTAGATGATATGTACATGAGAACTTGGACTTTAGGGTTGGAGCTAGAATGAGTTAAGTAAGATTTGGGGGATGAAATGAATGTATTTTGTTTGTGATAAGGACATGAATTTGGAGGGACTAGTGGTGGAATGAATAACTAAAATAAGATCAAAGCCCTGGCTGACATCTGGATTTTAGCCATTGAGAAATCTTGAGGCAAAGATATTCAGCTAAGTCAAGCCTGGACTCCTAACCAACAGAAATGGAAATAGTAGCAGTTCTTTTAAAGTTGTTAAGTTTTGGAGTAACTCACTGTGCAAGCAATACATAAGTTTGTACTTCAAAATGTTTAAGGTGGTAGTCACAAGTCACTTGAGGATAAGAATACATTTCTGGTACATTATTAGGTGATCTTGTCATTGTGCAGACATCAAAGAGCATACTTACACAAACTAAGACAGTTACAGACAGGCTATGATCTTATATGTTGTAGACAACAAGCTATCTTCTCAGAATCCTGTCCAAATTGCATGCAGCATATGACAATGTCTCATAGATTCCATGATGATGTCTCATAGATTACCTCAACTAGACAATAGGACTTCTAAAAATCTGAAGGGAGTTGCCTTATATCAATGTCACAATAGCCCAAGGTAGAGAAAGGGTCTATCTTGGAAAGAAATATGAGTATGGGTTTTTTCTAAGGGAGATGATATAACTTGAATTATAAGACACCTATGTTGTTTTTTTAAGGATCTCTATTAACTTGCACTGAAATACAGACTGTTTATAATGAAAAGAAGCTTATGAGCTTTCAACTTTACAGGCAGGAAGTAGGCTGAAGAAGCTACTTATTTAAGATTATTGGTTACTTCCAAAAGGAAAGATAGCTCAGAAGATGGAGCCAAGAACGACTGAGACTCATTCTAAAGAGGAGGAGTGGGCCTAATTAAGGGAGTACCCGGATTACAGAATTGCTGTGAACCAATTTCTATCATGTCTCTCCCCTTTTCTCTCTTTTTTTCAAATGGAAGTGTCTATTGAAGGTTTTCTATCCCTACCTTATGTTAGGTGTTGGTGGTATGGCAACCAAATACTTCATCTTTTATCTCACTGGTCTCCAGATTAAATAATCTGATCAAATATGGATCCTTGTGCTCCTACATCTAGAACACTTCTATGAGTTCATGGTTCATAGAACTATGTCTGAGGACTCACAGTCAAGGAACTGCACCTAAGGAGCTCTGTCTATTCCTGGACCTTAGATGATGATACGCTAGAACAGAGGTTAGCAAACATTTTCTGTATAAGGCTAGATAGTGAGTAATTTTAGGTTTCGCAGGTCATACATATGATTCCTACTATGTAGTCTTCTTACTTTTTATAATCCTTTAAAAACAAAAGCCATTTTTATCTTAGGATCCATATGAAAATAGATCACAGGTCAGAGTTGGTCATTAGACTGTGTTTTGCTCACCCCTGTCCTACTCTATAACTGATTATAATAGGATGAGGTAGTCTGGTATCTTAGTGGAAGAAATAAGTATATTTTTCTTTTTCTTTTTTTTTTTTTTTTTTTTGGTACTAGAGATTGAACCCAGTGGCACTTTTCCACTGAGCTATATCCCCAGCACTTTTTACTTTTTATTTTGAGATAGGGTCTCACTAAGTTTCTTAGGCTCAAACTTGTTATCCTCCTGCCTCAGGCTTCTGTGTCACTGCATGCGCCACTGTGCCTGGCATACGTGTAGGCTAGTCTTCCAACACAACTCCAAATAATTTCCCTTTTTCTTTCTTTTCTTTTCTTCCTTTCTTTTTCTTTCTTTTCTTTTTCTTTTTTTTAACATGCAGCCATTCCTATCATCAAGAGATAGTGCTTATGTGTCCCCCTCCTTCCCTTTTTCTCTAACAGTGTTGGGGATTGAAACCAGAGCCTTGAGCATGCTAGGCAAGTGTTCTACCACTGAGCTATGCCCCTGACCCTTATGTCTTCCCCTTGATTCTGAGCTGAGCCTATAATTTCTTTGACCAACAGAATGCAGAGGAAGTGACAATCTGGGAATTCTGAACACAGGCATTCTATAATCCTGGCAGCTTCTATTGTCTCCCTCCTGGAACCCAACCTCCATGTAATGGAAAGCCCAGGCATGCATCTGGAGAGGCCTGCATGAAGGAAATTTAAACCCTATCCCTGTCTTTTAGAGCTTCATCTGAGCTCCCTGTCAACAGCCAGTGCTGACAACCAGCCTTGTGAGTCTGCTGTTTTGGGGGCAAGTCCTCCATGTTTAGACATCGTAGCTGGTACAATGGAACAGAGACCAGCTATCTTCTCAGAATCCTGTCCAAATTGCATATACCTTTGTGAGCAAACAAATGGTTATTGTTTTAAGTCGTTAGGTTTTGGGGTATTTACCTCCGCACTAAGATGTAATTAAAATACTAGGACTGGGGGCAGGGGTTGTGTGGCTCAGTGGTAGAACACTTGCCTAGCATGTGTGAAGCACTGGGTTTGATTCTCAGCACCACATATAAATAAATGAATAAAATAAAGGTCCATCAACATGTAAAAAATATTTTTTTTTAAAAAAATACTGTGTCTGGGAACAAAGTAAACAGGATTTTGGAAACCACATGTCACTGGGCATTTTTTTTTTTTTTGTACTAACTACTGGGTTCAATTTTTGAGCTACATCCTCAGCCCTTTTTATTTTCCATTTTTAGACAGGGTCTTACTAAGCTATTTAGGGCCTCAGTAAGTTGAAGAGTCTAGCCTTGAACTTGAATTTTTCTTGCTTCAGCCTCCTGAGTGGCTGGGACTACAGGTGTGAGCCACCACACCTGGCTCACTGGGCATTTTCAAGGATTAGCAAGTAACAATCCCTGACATAAATTAAATCTATAAAACAACAAAATCACAAATGCTATTTGTAGTATATACTTTTTCTCTAAAAGACAGTATAGAGGGATTGAAAAATACATGTACTCTTTTCAGAACCTTGATAAAAATTGCTGAATACATGATGATAAGTAGAAAACAACTGGGAGACCCAGTCAAAATGAGGTGTGGCTATTGGACATCTGGCAAGGCACACTCATGTCACTAATTTTATAACATTTATGATTTGAAATTGGATCCCAGGCAGATAATAAATTAGCAAATGTCTCTTGGCCTTTTGGAAAACCAGTCCAATCATCTATCAATAGTAAATTTATAAATTTTAAGTGTCTAGTGTAGTCTAACTTGTCTAGAATGTAGAGAACTTATAAGGGAGTGTTAGTGTTAGGAGATAAGTCGGAAAACTTAGTTCACTCCTTTTTTTTTTTTTCCGTTCTGAAGATTGAGTCCAAGTTGCTTTACCACTGAACTATATCACCAGGCCCCTTGCCACTGTTCCCCCCAACCCCTCCCCCCTTTTTTTCCATACTGGGGATTGAACCCAGAGTGCTTTGCCACTGAGCTACATCCCTAGCCTTTTTTATTTTTATTTTGAGAGAGGATCTTGCTAAGCTGCTGAAGCTGTTTTTGAGACTGTGATCTTCTTGCCTCAGCTGTCGAGCAGTTGGGATTTTAGGTATGCAGCACTGTGCCTAACTTTCACTTGGTCATTACCAAGTACTGTACTGTACTTTAGAAAAAAAATCTTCAGTGGATTGTAAGATAGATTTGAGTGAGGCAAGACAGGAGATGGAAACAGTGATATAATGTCTATGAGTGAGCAATGAAGAAAGGAAAGTCATTCTCAAGGGAGAAGTTATATGATTTGACAAAAGATTGAATGCAGGGCTAAAGGGGAATTAGGACCTGACCTAATAGCCAGAATTCAAGGTTTGCAGAATAATGAATGACATCTAAAAAAAAAAAAAGGAAGGAAGGAAAGAGGAAAAAGTGGTGGAGGGAGGAAGAGAAAAGCAGAAGTCAGGAGAAAAACTAGTTATACAGATAAATGAGTTCAGCATGGGTTTTATGAGATTTGCTAGTTGTCAGGATTACACTGATAGTGGAAAAATGGGTCTATAAATTGAGCAAATTATTTTGTGTTTATGTGCAAATATGTAACTGTGAATCTTACTATTATTTATAATTATGTACCAATTAAAATTAGGAAAAAAGGGCTGGGAATGTGGCTCAAGTGATAGCGTGCTTGCCTAGCATGCGTGGGGCACTGGGTTTGATTCTCAGCACCACATAGAAACAAAATAAAGATATTGTGTTCACCTAAAACTAAAAAATAAATATTTTTAAAATAAAATAAAATTAGGAAAAGAGTCTGTAGCTCAAAAATCATAGAGGACAATAAACAAATAAATTTATACATAAAATATAACATTTATATGTAAATATGCAATAAATACATAAAATATATATTGTGTCAATAAATACATATTAATATGATATATTAATATATTTATGTATTTATAAATATTTAATTGAGTGCCATCTAAATAGAAATCACAGGTGAGCTTAAACAACAAGAGGCCAGAGAATAAAATCTTAGGAAATATCTATACCTAGAATAAGGAGAAAGAGTAACCAGAAAAGAGACATACCAAGAAGTCAGATGTAAAAGGAGAATAAGAACACTAATACAAATAATGGCAACTAATAGCACGGAGCAATGGACTGAGTGTGCCACAACTTTTTATTTTTTTAATGGTACAACCCAGGGGAACTTTAACACTAAAATATTATATAACATATAATATACATATTATAATATAATATACATATATAATATACATATATTATAACATATTATATACTTGAAAATTGCTAGCCAGATGGGGTGGTCCATGCGTATAATCCCAGCAATTTGGGAGGCTGAGGCAGAATATTAAAAGTCGAAGGCCAGCCTCAGCATTTTAGTGAGCTCCTATCTCAAAATTTATCAAATAAAATTAAAAGTGCTGGGGATATAGCTCAGTGATAGAGCACCTCTGTGTTAGAGCTCTAGTACCAGACACACACACACACACACACCATTGCTAGGAAAATAGATTTTTTTTGTATGTTTTCACCACAAATAAATATGTGACTTAGTACATATGTTAATAAGCTTGATTTAGTAATTCAGTATATCAGGTAATACATTATAAATATACACAATTTGGGGGATATAATTCAGTTTAGGATATGTAAGATGTAATAGATATGGTCATCAATAAACTTCCTGTATCACAAATAAAACTAGTGGTTGGCCATATTCATCTTAGTCAAATATGGTTTTTGAATAGCATGGTTCAGTCAATTTACTAATTTAATTTTTTTGAATCTGATTTCATCAGGTTTTAATACTTTTTAAAAATAACAACATTATGTACTAATGCTACATAAATACTTTTCCATTAGAAATATATTATGGATATTTATCCATATGAAGACATCCATATTTTTTCAACCTTTTTTCAAAGCCATGTAGATTTCCACTGTGTGGGGACAAGTCCTATTTGGATGGACACTTAGGTTAAAGTTTTTAAAATATTGAGCAGGGTTGTGATGAACATCTTTATGCAAACATCTTTGTTAATTGCATGATCATTTCCTTAGAATGCATTCTAGGGAAATTACTAGGTTAAATAGTGAGCACTATTGAAGCATTGAGGTTTATGGTTAGAAAGTTCATACGTTCATATAATTTGCACTCTCCCCTACAGTGAATGAGAGTGCCCATTTCATTGCAACATTCCTGAAAATATTTTCATTCTTTCTCTGGATAAATTTTTTTCATTTTGCAAATCTCTTGGTGAAAAATGATACAATGTGATTCTTTTAATTTGTATTTCTTGGTTGTTAGCAGGACTGATCATCTTTTCATCTGTTTATAACAAAATTGCTCATCATTGTATAGTTTTCTAGTGGGACATTTGCCTTTTGGAGTTTTTTAAATTATTATTATTTTTAAATTTTTTTTTAGTTGTAGATGGACACACAATATCTTTATTTATTTTTATGTGGTGCTGAGGATCGAACTCAGTGCCTCACACATGCTAGGCAAGCATTCTACTACTGAGCTACAGCCAGCCCTTAAATTATTTTTTAATTGACAAAAAAAAACTGTACATATTTATCATGTACAGGTTGTTTGCCTTTTTCTAATTGACCTTTGAGGTTATTTTGCTTCCAATATACTCATTCATGTGTTCTACAAGATGTGACTGCTTACTACCATAATAAGTCCTTAGAATCCAATAATGAACAAGAGAGGCACAGACCTTTTAAAGTGAAATATGTGCAATAACTGTGGAAGTTCAAAGCTCTAGGGGTTTAAAAAAAAAAAGAAAGAAAGAAAGAAAATACACATTCTGGGTCCTAGAAGTCAGTAGAGGCTTCCAGCAGGAGGTCATACTCACTGAGTCCTAAACGATGAGCAGTCGTGGCTAGTTAGAGTAGGTGTGGTGGGACTGAAGACAGTTGGTCAGAAGCTAGCTTTTGACTGGTGATCTGTAAACGCTGAAAAGAATGCAAAATGGAAAAGTGATGAGAGATGGATGAGCTTAGAGAAGTAAAGAGAGGGAAGATTATTAAGATTTGAAGGCCTTAGTAAATATAGATAGCTTGAACTTCAACCTAAGACAGTACTATACTAATGTATTTATTAGAACACTTTCAGCTATGAACAACAACTACAACAACTTGTTTCTAGTGACTTAAACAAGAAAAACTTTAAACAGTTTCTCATATGAGAAATGTAGTACCTGGCTTGGCTCACTGTTTTATCTTTTCATTCTTCTAACCCATGGTATGGCTCCTTTTAATCCTAAAATAGCAACAGCAAGTCCAAGCTTTCTTACACAGTTATACTCAATGACCTGGAAAAGTAAGCAGAGTCTCTGATACCAGGGAGAACAGTCTGTTCCAGAAACCTCTAGCAGAATCCCTCATATCTCATTGGCTAGAACTAGATCACAGGAACCCAGCATTGCTGTGAATCCTGGGAAAGTGGCTGTCTGGCATTCTTTCCCTCTGTGTTGAGAGGGGACTTATACTTTCAGGAAAGAGTAAGAGCCCAGATGGGAACCCAGCACTCTTGTTCTCTGCATTTGAAGGGTGTTGAGCAAGCAAGTGGTGTGATCAGGTTCACATTTTGTTCTCTGATCCTCTAGGTTTTCATCCTCCTTTCACACAATTCCCCATCACTTCCTTCCTCTACTCTCAATCACCTTTTTCCACCTCATTCTTCCATCTTTTTTTTTTTTCCCAAGCATAACAAGCTCATTCTCTATTTTTGTAGACATTCACAAGTGTTTGACTTGGCTCTGATATAATTAACGGAGCAATTAAACCCACAGCATTTGACATGAATACTTCAGAACGTGCCTTAGTTAATCTAAAAAACATTCTAAAATGGCAAATATTTTGGGTTTCAAATATGAGCAAATATGTTTTGTATTGCCACTGGCATGTTAACCAAAATTTACTTAATTTAGCCAGGCAGGGTAGTGCACATCTTAGTCCCAGCTACTAGGGAGGCTGAGGCAGGAGGAACCCATGAGCCCAGGAGGTAGAGGCCCATATGGGCAGCATGGCAAGACCCTGTCTCAAAAGCAAAATGAAATAAAACTTAGTTACTTCATTTCTATTATGAACATAAGAAAATGATATATTTACTTGGATTGTGTGTCTGGTGTGTCATCAATAAATATTTGGAGAATGAATAACTTTTAAAAAAATAACAGTCTCCAATCTGTGCCTTTATTTCAATGTGATTTTTAGGAAAAAAAATTGAAAGTAAACATAGGAATTTTGCTGAAATGTTCATTGACTTTTAAAGACCAAATAGTGACATAGCTTCATCTGACACTCCCATTTTGTCTACTTATGGCATATTTGAAACATGTGAAAACTATTACAGGCAGACTTGGCTAGATGATTCTTGTTTAACCATGATGCAAATCCACTGAATTGTCTTTCAAGTTTGATGCCACATCAGTTAAGCATTGTAGAAATATTTTTTGAAAACATTATTTTCTGAAGCTGTCTGGAACTTATTTCATGAGTGCTGATCTTAATTTATGGCTGACCAGAGATAATCAGACTTGCTGTCACAGATTCTGGGTTACAACCTGTTCTGATTCCCTGCAAAATTTCCTTGCATCTTGAATGTTAGTCTGAACAGAACAACAGCCAGTCAACACATAGTAAGGGGTATGGACGTGAAGATTATGGAAGAAGGTTTATGCTTCAGTTTTTGTAACATAATAGATATAATTTTAAGTACCTATCAATACTTCTAATAAATGTTAAATGTTTTAGAAACAAGGTACACAAGTACTTTACATTTACTATTATTGGATGAATGAGTTTTTGATCTATATATACAGCATTAAAAATGATTTGACCTCAAAGTTACTGCTTATGTTGATTTGTGGTTCTTTTGAATAAATCTGGTAAAATAAGATTACCATGCATTTAGAAATAAGATGTCTGTGTTGATTTGGAGCTCTGCTACCTGTAAGTATCAACTTTGGAAAGGCACTTTACTTTGCTTAGATATAGTTTCCTCATTAATAAAATAGGGCTAGTGATCATAGTTTATCTCCTGCTTAGAGCTGCTGTCAAGAGCACAAAAGTATTATTGTTATTATTATTAGAGATGGGGTCTCACTGGGTTTCTCAGGCTTGTCTTGAACTCCTGGTATCAAGCAATTCTCTTGCCTCAGGCTACCAAGTTACTGGGACAATAGGCACCTACCACCACACCCAGCTGACACATATTTATTTAATTTAATCTATTATTATTATTATTATTATTATTATTCAGTACTGGGGATTGAACCCAGACAAGTGCTCTACCACTGAGTTACATTCCCAGAAATATTTATTTATTTTTGGCACTAGGTATTGAACCCAGGGGTACTTTACCACTGAGCCACATCCCCAGCCCTTTTTTATTTTTTATTTTGAGACAAGGTTTTGCTAAGTTCCTTACGTCCTCAATAAGTTGCTGAGGCTGGCTTCAAACTTGTGAACTTGACTCAGCCTCCCAAGTTGCTAGGATTACAGGTGTGTGTCATCACGCCCAGCTCCCATATATTTATTTATTTATTTTAATTTTTTTTTTTTTTTTAGTTGTAGATGGACACAATGCCTTTGTTTTATTTGTTTATTTTTATGTGATGCTGGGGATCAAACTCAGTGCCTCATGCATGCTAGGCAAGCACCCTACCACTGAGCCACAACCCAGACCCCACATATTTATTTTAACAGAAGTACAAATTTAACTTAGTATATAAGTTGCCAGTTCATAAAGTCTTTGTTGGCTATGTTTTCACGTGATAATCACATGAAACAAATTTGCCATTAGTCATGTCTCTGTAGTACAACATGTGATACTAAAATAGAGCTTTTATTCCTCTAGAGATTAACTCAGCTAAGGGCATGGTGTGTCTTCTATCTTTATGTTGAAATATAGACTTCTTATTAAAAGGTGTATCCTTTATTTGAAAAGACTGAGTAGGATGATTCTTTTTTTAAAAAAAAAAAAAAAATTCCAGATGGTTATATTTAGGTTATATTTAGGTACTAAAACCCATCCTGAGAATATCCTCTGGCTCTTTGCCCTATGTTTTGTGTTGGATTCTGAACTGTATGTGACTTCATTCAGTTAAAATTTTTGCTATTCAATGTATAGTTGATGGACATTAGTAGGCATGCCTCCATTTCAGATTGATCTATTTCTGTTGTACTTTTGCTCATTAATAAAATTTTTATTTGCTGAAATATTTACACTACAGGTTTATAAAGGAAATATTGATATCTTACAGTAATTTTGCCCGTTTATCCTTTAATTGGAAGGCTTTTTTAATCCAATTGCCACAAAGAAGAGGTTATTTGAGTGCTCTGTCCTATTCCCTCATCTGTCTATAAATCACACCCTCTTCTAGCTTTCTCTAATTATGATTTGTTTCTTTTTCATTTTTTACTTTGAAATAATTTCAAACTTACAGAAAAATTGCAAGAATAGCACAAGGAACTCCCATTTACTCCTCAGCCAGAGACACCATTAAGTTTTGCCAATTGTTCAAATAATAGCCTTAAATGCAAAAGGATCTGATCCAGGGCCACACATTGAACTGAGCTGTTATGCTTCTTTAGTTTCCTTCAGTCCAGAACCTAGTTATTTTGTAGACTGTCCCTCAGTGAGGCTGGTCTGATGCTTCTTTCCTCATGATTAGGTTAAGGCTATGCATTTTTGGCAGGATTATCACAGAAGTGGCTGTGAACTTTTCTTACTGCATTCCCTATAGGTAGCACATGATGTTAGTTTGTCCCAAAATGATTTTAATAGTGTCTGATGGCAAAGCAACTCTTTTTCCTTTTGAAATTGATATCGACTTTCCAGGGAGAAGCTTGGAGTCTGTGTAAATATCCTGTTCCTCACTGAACCTTTGCCATCCAGTTTAGCATCAGTCGATGTTTCATGTCTGAATTATCATAATAATTGATGAGTGGCAATCTTTAAAACTCTACCAATTCTTTTACACCTATTATCATTCTTCTCTAAGGGAAAAGTTGGTCTTCTCACAGTGTTTTTATTCATTTGTCTATTTTTTTGTGTGTATTTTTTATTTGTTCTTTTTACGTGACAATAGAATGTATTTTGGCATATTATACATACATGAAATATAACTTATTCTTAGGACTTCATTCTTTTTAAAAATTAATTAATTAATTTTAGGATCCCATTTTTGTGTTTGTACATGATATGGCGTTTCAGTGGTTATATATTCATATAGGAACATAGGAAAGTTATGTCCGATTCATTCCACTGTCTTTCCTATTTCATTTGTCTATGTTGATGTAGATTCATAGATTTCTTTTTATTCAATGGGATGTAATATGTTATTATCATTGTTTATTTTAATACTCAAATTGTACCAAATCTTCCCTGTGGAACCCCTATTCAAGCTGCCTTCTGTTTCCTTTCAATATGTCCCATCGTTAAGATCATTTCCTTACTTTCTGGTACAAGAAGATATTGTAGACTCCAGATACCACAGAGAATGGTATTTCCATAACAAGAGCTGGGCATTAGGTGCATTCATTATTATAAGCTCTTGTGGTGGGTAGAGCTAAGGAATATATAAATGCATGTGTGCTCATGCACATGCACACACAGACACACAGACACACACACACACACACACACACACCAAGGAAAGGGAATTTTGTTAGTCAGTTTTTTGTTGTGACAAGAAAATTTAATCTGACAAGAGCAATTTAGAGGAGGACAAGTTTATTTTGGCTTATGATTTCAGAGGTTCCGTTCATGGTTGACTGCCCCTGGGTCTAAGGTGAGGCAGAATATCGTGGCAAAAGTGTGTGGAGGAGGAAAACTACTTAGTTCATGGCAGCTGGGAAGCAGAGAGAGAGAGGGGACACGGCCTCAGGGAAGATGAAGCTTTCCAGAGTATGTCCTCAGTGACCCACCTCATCCAGCCACACCCCACTTGCCTACGCTACCACCCAGTCAATCCATGCAGACCAGGATGGACTGATTATGCTACAGCTCTAATAATTAATCATTTCACCTCTAAATACTCTTACAGTAACAGGGACTTTTGGAGGACACCTCATATTCAAACCACAACATTAGCATTTGTAGAATTCTCTGAGATGCCCTTCTTTTGTGAAGAAAGAGTGCTTGCCTTATGTTCAATAGTTTAGAGAACAGAGAAGGACTCTCCCCAAGTATCTGTGTGAGATAACAAAATTATAATTAAATTTCACAATTACACAGCCTTATAGAAGCTAAGAGAATGGTGGCTGCCATTGTTTCTACCTGAGAGATGATATTAAAAGTGTATACATCTAGGGCTGGGGTTGTGGCTCAGTGGTAGAGCATTGCCTAGCACATGTGAGGCCTTGGTTTGATCCTCAGCACCACATAAGAATAAATAAAATAAGGGTTTTGTGTCCAACTATAACTGAAAGATAAATATTAAAAAAAGAGAGAGCGTGTACATCTGGACTGGGTTTGTACTCAGTGACATGCCTAGCATATGTAAGACCCTGGGTTCGATCCTCAGCAACGCATAAAAATAAATAAATAAATAAAGGTATGGTGTTCATCTACAACCAAAAAAAAATTTTTTTTTAAAAGTATATACACCTGGCATGTGCCAACAGTACCAGCTACTGGGGAGGTTGAAGCAAGGATATTACTTGAGCCTAAGAGACCAGCCTAGGCAACAAAGCAAGACCCTGTCTCAAAAAAAAAAAAAAAAAAAAAAAAAAAGTATAGACAACATTCCCATCTTAGAGCAGGGTCTTGGTCATGCTGGTGGAACTTGGCAGTGGGTCTGTTTCCAGCCCTTAGACCACGTGGGCCACATCATTTTGGAAGTCCATATGCAGGAGGATATCTTACCTACAGTAGTGGGCTGGAAGCAGTGTGGTAACTTTGGAATAGTTCTTGGTATCAGACTTGCTTTTGATGAGTCTCTGTTCCTTGGTGTCTTGAAGTTTTGTTCTTTTGTGGTTAAAAGAATAAAGACAAAGTTTTATAATTTTGTTCTTATTTTCTTTAAAATTTTATGTGTTCCTTAGTTTTTTTTTAAATGAGTTTATATACTACATGTCTAACTGAAAAAAGTACAATTTTTATTTTGAAATTAAAGAAAATAATGTCTTAAAGAATACTCAAAACTCAATAACAAGAGAACAAACCAATTTTAAAGATTTTACAGGTGCTTCAGCAAAGAAGAAATATATGATTTTGTGGGACAGGGGGGGGCTACTGAAGATCCAATCCAAGGCCTTGCACATTCTGACTATGCACTCTACCTCTGAGAACAATTCCCAGCTCTAAGAAGACATAAGAAAGACAATTAGACACATGAAAAAATGCTCAATATAATTAGTTATGAGAAAATAAAAACTACAATGAGGTCACACTTTTCCCTATCAGAATGACAAAATTTCAGTTTTTTTAAAAATATATATTTTCTCAGTATTGAAGGCTGAACTCAAGACCTCATGCATGCCAGGAAAGAGTTCTACCATTGAGCTACACCCCTAGCCCAAATGGCTAAAATTTTAAACACTGATAATACCTAGTACTGATGAGGATTTGGAACAAATGGAACTCTCATATTTTGCTGTTTGGAAAACAATTTGATTTCTTAAAATGTACTTTATAGCTGCGTGTGGTAGCATATGCTTGGGAGGCTAAGACAGGAGGATCAAGAGTTCAAAACCAGCCTCAGAAATTTAGTGAGGCCCTAAGCAACTCAGTGAGATGCTTTTTCTAAATAAAATATGGAAAAGGGCTGGGATGTGGCTCAGTGGTTAAGCACTCCTGGGTTTAATTCCTGGTACAAAAAAAAAAAAATGTACTTTACAACTCAGTAATTCCACTACTTACTGGGTATTTACCCAAGTGAAATAAAAACTCATATTTACATAAAACTCTGTATGTGAATGTTTTTCTTTCTTGTTATCCTTAGTTTTTATTGTATTTATTTTATTTGTTCTTTTTAGATATACATGACAATAGAGTGTATTTTGACATATTATACATGCATGGGTACTCCTTATTCTATTTAGGATTCCATTCTTGTGGTTGAACATGATGTAGAATTACACTGGTCATATATTCATATATGAACATAGGAAAGTAATGTCCAATTCATTCTACTGTCTTTCCTATTCTCATCCCCCCATGTTTTTAATGGCTTTATAAGATTGAACAAAATGTCTTTCAACTGGCGAATGGATAAACACTCTAAAATGCACCCATGCAATGAAGTACAACTCAGCCATAGGAAGGAAAAGCTATAGATGCTCCTCAACTTCCAATGGAATTATATCTGGTAAATTCCTAGTAAGTTGAAAATGTATAAAGTAAAAATGTGTTTAGTATAGTTAGCATGGACTATCTTAAATGTGCTCAGAACTCTCAGAAGAGCCTATGGTTGGACAAAATCATCCACCATCTATCCCAAAGCCTATTTTAACAAATTGAATATCCCATATAAGAAGTAGGGCCTTGGGGCTGGGGCTGGGGCTCAGCGGTAGCCAGTACACTTGCCTAGCATGTGTGAGGCACGGAGTTCGATTCTTAGAACTGCATGTTAAATAAATAGAAAATAAAGGCCTATCAACAACTAAAAATATACTAGAAGAAGAAGAAGAAGAGGAGGAGGAGGAGGAGGAGGAGGAGGAGGAGGAGGAGGAGGAGGGAGAAGAGGAGGAGGAAACTTACAGTGACGTCATTAGCATGTGCTCCTAGAAAACTATGGGATTCCACTCTCTTGCTCTTTCTCTCTAACTCACTTTCTTTCTTTGCTTGTTGGCTGCCATGAGCTGCACAACTTTCCTTTATCACACCCTTCTGCCATGATATTCCGCCTCACCTCAGGCAGTTGGCCCACCATGCACTGAGACCTCTGAAACTATAAACCAAAATGAACTTTTTCTCCACTAAGGAAAAAAAAAAAAGCCAGAAAAAGAAAAACAAACAAACAAACAAACATCAACAAAAAAAGTGTAAGTCTCAGAAACAACTGGAAGTAGGGTCTGCTTCCCTGTGTCTACTCAATCATTTGGTAGGCCTGTTTTTTCCACATGCTGGCAGCACCTAGTTTTATATCCTAGAGGTCTAGTTACTAAAAATGTCTAAATTGACTCTTTAGGTTCCAAATCATGGAGAAGAACTCATTGGCCCAGGTTGTGTGTGATGCCCTGGACTGGTCAACTTGGGCTAGAAGAACACAATTATACTAGTAATCTCAGGGGCTCTGGAGGCTAAGGCAGAAGGATTACAAGTTCAAGGCCAGCCTCAGCAATTTAGCAGGGACCTAAGCAACTAAGATCCTGTCTCAAAGAAAACAAAAACAAAACAAACAAACAAACAAAAAACACAAAGAACCTGAGTTCTCATACAGGGATCATGCCTCTGGAATAGGAGATATTTTTCAGAGGATAAGAGTGGTGAGGTTTGGTAGGTAATAGTGATACATAGATAAAGAAAAAATAGTACCAGAGTCAAGAAATAATATACTTTTATGTTGTTCAAATGAAGTAAGACCTCGCATTAAAAGGCATAGGCTAGTCAATGCTGAGAAAACAAATCAACTCTCCCAAGTTCTATGGTTTATTTCTTATTCACAGGATGTTCAATGTGAACAGCATGTTTTTCTCTTCAACATTGTAGCAACACTATCTAGAATGGAACAGTTACCACAATAGTAGAAAGAAGGCCTAAAGAAAGCATGCTAACTTCAAACTACATTGGGTCAGAAGGAATGCATATCATCCCCACAGTCCTCCAACTAGAGCTAGTTTCACAGCCGCAGCCCACTGCACAAGAAGCTAGGAAACATGGGGAGCATATGGGTATTCTGTGATCACTAATTTTTTTCATAGGTCATCACTTCTACTCAATGAATAGTTCACAGAGGCTACTTCACAGAAAACTGAGAATGTGTCTTAGAGAATGCTTCTGACTTAGAAAACTGGAGGAAAGAAGGAAAGCAATAGAATTTCTTGGTTTTCTTAATGGTCATTAATGATTTCTAGGTAGAAGGGTGGAAATCTGTGTAAAGGTAAGTTTAGAGAGTTCAACTGGGACAAGATTGCAAAAGGTTGTGAATGTTTATCTGAGGACATTAATGCATAAGAATTAGTATGTACATACTACTGAAAGATTTTCAGCCAGAGACTAGTATGAACAGGTGAAATATTTAGGAAGATTAATCTAATAGTCACATGTAACTTGGCTTAAATTATTCTAGGGACAGCTCTGATTGTAAGCATTCTATTGACCTTAAAACATCTTTTGGAAGACTTCCATTTCTGGGAAAATGGCAGGCTAGAAATCCCCAAAATATTCCCTTACAAAACACCTCAGATATAGGGAGAGAGAATCCAGATGGCTCTGGAAGCCCAAACTCTTTCCCATTTCTGTATTTTAGCAAAAAGCTGCCTCAGCAGATCTGTGTTAGCTGAGCAGAAGAACAGTTTTGTGTTTTGTTTTTGGTACCAGCTATTCACCCCAGGTGTACTTAACCACTGAGCCATATACCCAGCACTTTTGTTTTTATATTTTATATAGAGACAGGGTCTCATCAAGTTGCTTAGGGCCTTGGCTTTGCTAAATTATTGAAACTGGCTTTAAACCCATGATCTTCCTGCATCAGCCTCCTGATCCACTGGGATTATAGGCATGAGCCACAACACCCAGCAGAACAGTTTTCCAGAATCCAGAGGCTCCTCCTTTTTAAACAAGCTAGTTTCATTGACCAGGAAACTCCTATCATCTGTCATAGTCAAATTTTTCCACAAATTAGCTATTTCTTAGCCAAGTACATTAACTATAGGATAGTGAGAGAATGGAATACCCAGTACTCTGCTGATTCACTGCCTGCTAATTCTGCAGTAAAATTCACATTACATTTATTATACCACATGTTGTTAGTTGTGTGTGTGTCTGTGCCCTTTACATGATAGAATGAACACCTTTTCAATGTATTGTTATAATTAAAGCTTTGTCCCAGGGTTTCTTTTTTTTTTTTTAATTTTTTTTAAGAGAGAGAGAGAGAGAATTTTAATATTTATTTTTTAGTTTTCGGTGGACACAACATCTTTGTTTGTATGTGGTGCTGAGGATCGAACCTGGGCCGCATGCATGCCAGGCGGGCGCTCTACCGCTCGAGCCATATCCCCAGCCCCGTCCCAGGGTTTCATAAATTGATTTCAGACCACTCACATATAATTGAATCAAGCCTGTATTGAAGCACACCGGTGGCGACTGACCAGAACATAAAGCTGTTCCCCTGATCAGTCCCAAACAATTGCAAGGGCACTCCTTATAAGCCTGAAAACTGCAAAAGGGATGTTTGGGGGCCTAGCCAATGCAAGCAAGCCAGGTTACAGAAGCGAGAGAATGCAGTCAAGCAGTGGGAAGCCTAACCAATCACAGTTAGCCCAGTCACCCCAGTAATAGAAACAGAGCCCCGTTACCCTAGTTATAGAAACAATGCCCCATTAGGTAGTTCCGTGTTCTTAAAGGTTTCTATAGCAAAAGGAAAAGAACATCTTGGCCCAGTCATGACCCTTCTATTTGGCATGGTTGTTTTACAGGATGGAGTCACAAAACAAAATGGAGTCACTTTGGCTTGACTATCACAGAACGTCCAAGCTGATAACAAAGTAAGAGAAATCCTCAGAGGCCAAAGGTTGAATGCCACAAACTGAGATATGTTTGCGGCCAACAAAGAATTAGTATCCAGAATATGTTAACTGCTGTTAAATATTAGGAACAGAAGACATACGGTCCAGTGGGGCAAAAGGAAAAATGACAAGAGCAGGCAATGCACAGAAGAAAAAAAGCATGAAATCTATGAAAATCTCATTAGTAAATCATGGAAATAGATAAATAGAATCACATCATCTGGGGGCTGGGGATTTAGCTCCATTGGTAGAGTGCTTGCCTCGAATGTACGAGGCCCTGGGCACCACCTCAGCACCACCACCACCACACACACACACACACACACACACACACACACACACAAATCACATCATCAAATTTAAAGTTTGGCAGATTCAATGGTCACTGCCATTACTTGCAAAGCAGAAACAACAAAACTTTATATACCTCCTGGTGGAAGAACATACTACCACTTAGGAAATGTTCTTGCTGAAAATTTGATTCCAAATCTGCTCAAGCCTCTGAATCTAACAAACATATTACTAGAAGTGTAGGGAACAGAGAAACATGTTAAATAGCACTGAAACCTTCTTCAACAAAATCTTAATGAAAGGAAACTGCAGAAAAATTGCAGGAGTGGAGAAGGATAGTTTTTATTTGGACATTGGTTTGTGCAGGCAATAAGATAAACAACAAAAACAAAGGCATGTGACAAATTGGAGAAATTTGAACATCCAATGGATATTTTATGATATTAAAAACTTACTGCTAAACTTTAGGCAAGATACTTATATTGTTCTCATGAATTTTAAGGATGACACAGACAAAACTTCCAAAGAAGCTGGAAATAGTCTAGATCTTAATCTGACTTTAGCACCTGTGAACGTATTAAAAAAAAAAATCACCAATGAGCAACCCTCTTAATATTTGTGCATTTTACTCTATAATATTTATTTATTTATTTCATGTTTTAGTACCAAGAATTGAATCCAGGGGTGCTTGGTCACTGAGCCACATCCTCAGCCCATTTTTTAAATTTTTATTTTGAGATAGGGTCTGCCTAAGTTGTTTAGGGCCTCACTAAGTTGCTGAGGCTGGCCTTGAATTTGCAATCTTCCTGCCTCAGCCTCCCAAGTCACTGGGATTACAGACATATACCACTGCATTTGGTTTACTTTACAATTTTTAAAAGGCAGAGTCCCTAATTTTCAGGGACATATTTTGAAATATTTACAGATAAAGTGATATAATATTTGGGGTTAGCTTTAATATACCCTAAGAAAGATGTGGAAGATTGGCCATGAGTTGGTAAATGTCAAAGTTGAGGGATGGTTCACAATATAGTTCTTGTACCTGTTTGAATTTTTGCATAATATAAAGTTTTTTAAAATGTTTGACATGATAATGTCAAGGATGTTTACAATGGAAACCCTATATACTGCTGGAGAGAATGTAAATTATAAACTGAACAACAATTTCATGTTCTCTAATAAATCTGAAAATGGATATATGCTGTAATTTAGCATTTTCTCTCTGAGGTTATAGCCTAGAATAATATAAGAAGTTCTGCTTACAAACATGTGTACATATAGTGGTAATAGCATATATGACTATGCATTTAAATATATTCTTTCTTTGCATGACTAACTTCTAGAATTTTATTCATTATATATAAATTAGGGCTAAAGATATTAATACTCTAAATTAGAGAAGAAAAATATGTATGTGCATATAAAACAATTTATGCAACATTGCTTGTAATAGACCAAAATAAAAAGTGCTGTGTCTGAATGTATCCTCCCAAATTCATGAAAAAAAATGTTTAGATTTTGAGGACTATGTCCTCCTGAATAGATTAATGTCATTATAAAATGGTCATATGGAAGGAGTCTGGCTTTTTAGTTTTTTTTTTTTTTTTTTTTTGTACTAGAGATTGAACCTAGGGGTACTTAACCACTGAGCCACATCCCAATCCCTTTTTAAATATTTTATTTAGAGACAGGGTCTCACTAAGTTCCTCAGGGTCTCACTGTGTTGCTGAGGCTGGTTTTGAATTTGAGATCCTTGTGTCTCAGCCACTGGAATTATAGGCATGCCCCACTACAGCCAGATGGCTTTTTGTTCTTCTGACCCTTCTGCCATTTGAGGTTACAGGATCCCTCTGGAGAATGCAGCATCAAGGCATCATCTTGGAAGTAGAGAGCAGCTTCTACCAGAAAATCAAGGCTGCTGGCTTCTTGATCTTGAACTTCCCAGCCTTCAGAACTGTGAGGAAAAAAAAAATCTGTCATTTATTAGTTACCTAGTTTCAGCTCCAAGTAGGTGTTGTAATAGCAACACAAAGTTGGACAGAAAGAAACAATGTTGACTGAAAGGATAATGAATATATAACTTGTAACATATCAGGGCTGGGTTGTCTCTCAATGGTAGAGCAGTAGAGCCCTCACTTAGCACTTGCAAGGCCCTGGGTTGGATCCTCAGCACCACATAAAAATAAATAAACAAAATAAAGGCAAAAAAAAAAAAAAAATTGTAACATATTGACACACCAGAATTCTACATAGCTATGAGAGAGTTATAGCTATACTTATCAACATAGAGGGATCTCAAAAAATTAATAAGCAAAAACTTTGCAAGTTGTAAGAAAATAGAGTGATACCTTAATTAAAGCTTCAAAATATGCAAAACATGATAATGTATTTTAGGGCTATGTGGTGTGTGCGTGTGTGTGTGTGTGTGTGTGTGAGAGAGAGAGAGATGAATGTGTTATTATACGCAAACTCTAAAGAAGAACAAGTATGTAAAAAGCACAATGAAAACACAGGGTGGTGCAATTGGAGAGGGGCCTACAGAATCTTCCAAGTTCTGATAATATTCTATTTCTTAAGCTGGGTGATGGATACTTAGGTATTTATTTTAATATCACTTACTATCCCATATACATATTATAAACAATTTTCATATGCAGAAATATTTTATAATAAAATTAATTTAAAAAGTCATGTTATTTTTCAGTAGCCCTAGGACCTGGCTCAAAGGTGATGATATGTTATGATGCAAAGAATATGAGACCAAACTGAACAGACACTTCCCAGAAGAAAAAATATAACTGATCAACAAATATACCAAAAATATGAAAAGAATGTTCAACATATTCAGCAATTAGAGAAACGCAAATGAAAATTACACTGAGATTTCATTGCACTCGAGTCAGAGTGGCAACTATCAAGAACACAAGCAACAAAAAGTGTCAGCGAGGATGTGGAGAAAAAGGTACACTCATACATTGCTGGTGGGACTGCAAAGTGGTGCAACCATTATGGAAAACAGTATGAAGATTCCTCAGAAAACTTGGAATGGAACCACCATTTGACCCAGCTAATCCACTCCTCAGTTTATACCCAAAGGACTTAAAATCAGCTTATTACAGTAATGCAGCCACATCAATGTTCATAGGCGCTCAATTCGCAATAGCTAAACTGTGGAACCAACCTAGATGCCCTTCAAAAGATGAATGAATTAAAAATGTTATATATATATATATATGATGGAATATTACTCAGCCTTCAAGAAGAATGAAATGATGGCATTAGAGAATATGCTAAGGGAAATAAACCAATTCCCCAAAGCCAAAGGTGAAAGTTTTCTCTGATATGTGGAGACTAATTCACAATGTGGGAAGGAGGGCTAGGGAAGAAGAGAGTTACTTTAGATTAGGTAGAGGGAAGTGAAGGGAGGGGGTATGAGGGTAGGAAGGATAGTAGAATAAATCAGATACTATTACCCTATGTACATATATAACTATATGAGTGGTGGGTTATACATCATGTATAACCAGAAGAATACATATACACTTCATGTATGATGTATCAAAGTGCATTCTACTGTCATGTAAAACTAATTAAAAAGAATACCAGACCATCAGGAATTTGGGAAATCTGGATTTTAGGTCCAGCTTTACCACTAAGTAGTCCTGTGATTTTTCACAAATCATTTTAACTTCTCTAAACTCATTTCCTTATCTAGAAAATGAGCTAATTAGAAATTTAAAACTATATTCTTCAGAACATCGTATGTATTATATGTATCAATATATATGTTAATAGATATTTTGTAGCAACCAAAAAAATTTTTTTTGGTCAAATTAGACTGAGAACTCTAGATTAAATAATATTTAGAAAATTTATTTATTGTAGGACTTCTCAGACCCTTGAATATACGATTGTGAGTTATGAATCTCCAAAAGAGAAATATGGAATTTTCTCAAGTAGTTTATCTCACTGCTCTGGTTTGGATATCATTTGAGTATGTCCCCCAAGGGTTCATATGTTGAAATTTAATTCCCATTGTGAGGTATTAAGAGGGTGGAAACTTAATCCAACTACGATGTGTTAAGTGTAATCTTTGGAAGGTGATTACAATTAGATAAGGTCATTAGGGTACATCCCCAATAATTGAATTCTACGGTTTTATAAGAGAGACCAGAGGACATATGTCATGTAGGCTCTCCCTGTCTCTTGTAATGTGATGCCCTGCACTTCCTTGGGACTCTGCCAGCAAGAAGGCCATCACCAGATGCAGATACCTTGACCTTGGACCACTAGAACCATGAGCCAAAATAAACTTTTTTCTTTGTAAGCAGTCATCTTCAGGTGTTTCATTATAGTAATAAAAAAAAAAACCAAAACAGACTAATACAGATGTGTATCTGTGTGTATAGCATCTTTGAAAAGGAGCACAGTTTGAGAAATCTTAGAGGAGCAGCTTTCTAAGTCTCCCTCAATCTACCTTCAACAATCATACATTTCTCAGATCACCCAGATCACAGAATGTAAAGTGCATTGTCAAGAAAGATAAAGAAAATGGGGATACTCAGGAGGAGATTATTTCAATGGTCTAAGCATTCATGGAAGCATGGTGATAATGGGAATGGAAAGGAGGAGGTGTGGTCAGGAAACATTGCTAAGGGTCAGTGACCCAGGGGTGAGCACAAGGTTAGACTTTGAACGTCTCAAGCAAAATCTCAGTATTTGATTCCTGCTGAATCAGTTCATTACACTGCACTCAGCTGTGGCTTTGCAACATGTAGAGTACAGAAAGTTTTCATAGAAAGGGCTCTTAGAGCTTGTTGGGTCCAATTCTTAAATTTGCATTTGAGTTGTTGTGTTCCAGAGTTCCAGTGACTTTCCCAAGGTCATATAGCTCGTTAGTGTCAAGAGCAGAACAAATCGATAACTTAGAACATATGAATTAATTCCTTGAAAATCACAAATTACAAAAACTCATGCAAGATGAAATAAACAATCTGAGTAGTCATATAATCATTAAATAACTTTAATTTACAATTTAGAAGCTGTCCCATGCTGCCGTCCAAAAACCAAAACTTCATATGAATGGGGATATGTCAAAAAGACACAGGTGCCAGCTGGAAAAAAACTCCCAAAGGTCAAGCTAGAACAATTTTTAAAAATGATAAATTTTTTTTTAATATTTATTTTTTAGTTTTAGGTGGACACAATGTCTTTATTTTATTTTTATGTGGTATTGATGATCGAACCCAGTGCCTCATGCATGCTAGGCAAGCACTCTACCACTGAGTCACCACCCCAGCCCCAATAAAAAATTTTTAAAAAGATATTTGATTATAATCTAAAGTTTAAAATGAATTTTTATGAGTATATATATATTTGAATAAGAAAACAAATGGGGAGAAGAGATAAAAATCTTCTATGCAAAAGAATTCAATGTAATTTGCATGGGTACTCTGCCCTCAAGAAAGGGGAGTATAACCCTCCATTTTTAAAATGCAGGCTGCATATAAAAGCTTCTTTCCAAAACATGGAAAGTAGAGAAGAAAGAAAGTAAATTTACGGTGGAGAAATTCTATAAATACTAGTTCAGCCAGGTGATCAAGGCCAACATCAACAATGATAAATCATGTAGATAGTAATAGTGGTCTTCCTCCAGAAACCCATATCTCCAGTCTCATCTTGAGAAAAACATTGGAGAAATTCCAGTAGGTAGAAATCCTACAGAATACCTGATTACTACTCTCTGAGATTGTTAAGCTCAGCAAAAACAAGGAAAAGTCTGAGAAACTGTCACAATCAAGAAAAGCTTAAGGGACCATGGCAACAAAATGGAAGTGGTAGCCTAGATGGGATCCTGGAATGGAGGAAGCACACAAGGTAGAAAGTAAGAAAATCTGAATAAGGTATGGACTTTAGCTAATAGTAATATCGATATGTTCACGAATTAATACATGTATCATACTAATCTAAGACATTAATAATAGGGGTAACTGTATATGGGGCATATGAAAACTATGGCATCTTCTCAATTTTTTTGTAAATCTAAATTGTTCTAAATAATTTATTTCCCCCACCTCTTGAAAAACAACAACAAAAACCAAAAAACAAACAACAACAACAACAACAAAACCACAAAAAAGCCCAAACCAAAACAACAAAAACTTGAGGCTCAAATAGTTTTATTGGAGAATTCTACTGAACATTTAAAGAAAAATCAAAATCAACCTTCCAGAAAAGAATCTTTTTTTTTTTTTTTTTTTTTTTTTTTTTTTTTTTTTTTTGGTACTGGGGATTAAAGCAGTGGCACTTAATCTCTGAGTCACATCCTTGGCCTTTATTTATTTATTTATTTATTTATTTATAGTTCTGGGGATTGAACTCAGGGGCTCTCAAACACTGAGCCACATCTCTAGCCCTATTTTGTATTTTTATTTAGAGACAGCGTCTCACTGAGTTGCTTTGCGCCTCACTAAATTGCTGAAGCTGGCCTTGAACTTGCTATCCTTCTGCCTCTGACTCCCGAGTTGCTGGGATTACAGGTGTGTACCACTATACCCAGCTCCAGAAGAAAATACTTCTCAACTCTTTTTGTTATTTTTTATTCCTATTGTTGATAATATATATGATTAAAGCTATGAGAATCGATTTGTTTAGAAAATGTTTTATAACATATACAAAATCAGCAACCACATGTATGCCAAAGTTATTCCATTTTAAGAGGCAACTCTATGAAAAAATGCTTAATAATTTTATCTCAAATATATATGATGCTTTGGTTTTAATAGTGCTTTTTTATTGGTTCTTTTCAGTTATATATAACATTAGGATTCATTTTAACATAATTACAGAAGCATGGAATATAATTTGTTCTAATTCACTCCCCATTACCTTTCCTTCCCCTCCTCTCTCTCCCTCTACTGATCTTTCTGCTCTTTACTTACAGTCTTGTTTTAAATTAGTGTCTAGTGGATATACATGATGGTGAGATTCAACAAGATGTATTCATATGTGTACATAGGAAAGTTAGGTCAGATTCATTCCACTAACTTTTCCTATCCCATTCCTCCTCCTTTCCCTTCATTCCCCTCCACTGATCTTTCTTCTGTTTCTTTTTTTTTAAATTCCTCTCAACTAATTTCATAGTCAGTGTTACCCTAATACCAAAAACAAAAACATTAAAAAATAAAAGACCAATATTTTTCATAAACTTAGATGTGAAAACATAATCAAAATATTAGTAAACTGCATCCATAAAAGGAATTATGCATCATAACCAGGTTGGATTTATTCTAGATACACAAAGCTGGTTCAATATTTAAAACTCAATCTGTGTAATCACCATATTAACAAGCTCAAGAAAATCATGACCATATTAATTTGACATAGAAAAAGCATTTAGTAAAATCCAACATTGACTTATGGTAAAAATCTTTCAATGAGTTAGAAATAGAAAATATCCGAACTTAATAGCACCTACCAAAAAATAAAAACAAATCCCCAAACTGCTTAGGGCTAGCATCATACTCAATGATAAAGAAATTTTTTAAAAGGGATTTCCTTATAAAATCAGGGAAAATGGCTCTCACTACTCTTATTCAACATGGTCCAAGAACTGGATGTGACAATGTGTGTCCATAGTCTTAACACTTGGGAGGCTGAGGTTAGAGATTTGCTTGAGTCCAGGGTTTGGGGCTAGTTGGGCAACATAGGAAGACTCTGTCTCTTAAACAACAGCTTCCCCTACTTCCCAACAAACAAAACAACAGCATGATACTGGAAGTTACTGAAAAAGAGAAGAAAAAGAAATAAAACTATATAAATTGGAAAGGAGGAAATAAAACTATTTCAACTTGAAGATAACAAGATTGTTTATTTAGAAAATCCCAGGAAGTCTACAAAAAATATCTTAGAACTAATAAGTGATTCCGTGAGGACTTGGGATAAAAAGTCAACACACAAAAAACTTCTGTATTTTCAAAACATAGGAGATAAAACTGAAAAAATCTTCATGATCTTAAGGCTAGGCAAAGAACTCCTAGACTTGAAACCCAAAGCATGGTCCACGAAAAAAAAATTTGATAAATTAGATTTCATGAAAATTGAAAATATTTGCAATTTAAAAACCCTTTGAAGAGGATGAAAGAAAAGACAAGCTACCTATTGGGAATAAATATTTGCAAATCACCATCTGATAAAGTACTACTGTCTATAATATAAAAGGAACTCTCAAAGCAAAACAATAGAAAAACAAACAACAACAACAAAAACAAAACCCAGCCAATTGGAAAATGGTAAAAGACATGAACAGACAATTCAATAATAAGGATATTTGGATGGTAAATAAACACATGAAAAGATGGAAGTGTGAATAATAAAGGAATATTATGAAAGTTATGCCACAAATTTGATAACTTAGAAGAAATGGACTAATTCCCCTAAATGTACAATCTACTGAAACACACAAGAAGCAGACAATTCAAACAGGTGTAACTTTATTAAGAAAGTTAAATAAATAACTAGTAATTTTCTAAAACAGAATGCACAAGGCCTAGTTGAGTTCACTTGTGAATTCTATCAAATAATTTATGGAGAAATTTTACCAATTCTCTACAACTGCTTTTAGAAGAGAAAAGCAACAGAATCCTTCTTAACTTGTTCTATGAGGCCAGCATTACTCTAATACCCAAATCAGACAACAACATTAAAAGAAAACTATAGATTAATATCTCTCATAAATATAGTTGTAAAACATCCTCAACAAAATATTAACAAATCTAATCCAATAAGGTACATAAAGAAATATATACCATAACCAAATGGGATTTATCCTAGTATGCAAGGCTGGTTCAACATTTAAAAAATTAGTGAATATGTCTGGCATGGTGGTGCTTACCTGTAATTTCAGCCACTCAGGAGGCTGAGGCAGGAGGATTGCAAGTTCAAGGCCAACCTCAACAACTTAGGTAGACCCGGTTCCAAAATACACAAGAGTTGAAGATGCAGTTCAGTGACAGACTGCTCCTGGGTTTATTTCCCAGTACGACACACAACATAATAATAATAAACAAACAAATAAACCAATGAATATAATACATGTCATCATAGGCTAAAGAAGAAAATCACATGATTATATCAGCAGATACAGAAAAAGCATTTGACAAAATCCAACACCTGATCAGGATAAAAACTCAGTGAACTAGGAATAGAAAGAGAACTTTCTCAAGTTGATAAATAATATCTATGAAAAACCTTCAGCTAACATCATATTTAATGGTGAAAGACTAGAAGCTTTTCCACTAAGATCAGGAACAAGTCAATGATGCTCCTTCTCACTACTGACTTTCATTATTATACTGAAATTATATATATTATTATATATATATTATTATACTGAAAGTATATATTATTATACTGAAATTATACTGGAAGTCCTAGATAATACAATATGAGAAGAAAAATAAATAACAGATATTAGAAAGAAAGAAACAATCTCTCACAATCACACTATGTGTATGTGATGTGATTGTTTATGCAGAAAACCCAAAATAATTGACAAAACAACAACTCCTGAAACTAGTGAGTGGGTATAGCAAAGTTACAGGATACAAAGTTGAAATGTATGAAAACTACTTTCCTATATACCAGCAATGTACAAATGGAATTTGAAATTAAAAACAAAATGCCATTTACATTAGCATCATAAGAAGGAAAACTTGGGTATAAGTCTAAAAAAATATACAGAATAGCTGTATGAGGAAAACTATAAAACTCTGATGAAAGCAATCAGGTAAGAATAAATAAACAGATATTTCATGTTCATGGATTGGAAGATTCAGCAATGTAAAGATGTCAGTTATTCCCAACTTGAGCTATAGATTCAATTTAATTCTAATAAAATTCTCTGCAAATTATTTTGCAGATATTAAAAAAACTGACTCTAGGGCTGGGGATGTGGCTCAAGTGGTAATGCGCTCACCTGGCATGAGTGGGGCACTGGGTTCGATCCTCAGCACCACATAAAATAAAGATGTTGTGTCCACCGAAAATTTAAAAATAAATATTTAAAAAAACTGACTCTAAGGCAATAGACTCAGAATAGCCCATCCAATATTGTTAATTAGAAATAGCTTTGTAGGAGCTGGGGGTGTGGCTCAGCGGTAGAGTGTTCACCTAGCACGTGTGAGGCCCTGGGTTCAATCCTCAGCACCACATAAAAATAAATATATAAAATAAAGTATTGTGTCCAACTACAACTAAAAAATAAATATTAAAAAAAGAAATAGCTTTTTATGATGCTAATGTAAAAGTGATTGATTCTCTAGCTACCCCGTGTGTCTCATGATCTACAGACTCTTTAAGAATATCAAATGCTAGACCCTACTTATGCTTGATAACAAAATCTCATTCCATCCTGTAAACAACTCTATGAGGTAGGTAACTGTTACTATCCTAAATTTATAGATAAAGAAACACAAGTACTGAGAAGACGAATGACTTGCTCATTCCACACAGTAAACTGGGAAACTAGCACATACACCCAGTGATCTGTCCCCCAGATTTACTCTGGCTGAGCCTATATGTTCCAAGTCAGAGTCTCTAAGAGGTTGGTGTCTGAGTGTTTTTTATTTTATAAAACAAATGCATCTCTACAGATGACAGAGTGCCAGGTTTGGGACCTCTAGGTTAAAAGCCATTCTGAGTCAGGTATGGTGGCATAGGCCTGTAATCCCAGTGACTCAGAAGGCAGGAGGATTACAAATTTAAGGCCAGATTCATCAATTTAGTAAGATCTTATCTCAAAAAAAAAAAAAAAAAAAAAAAAAAAGGACTGGGAAGGTGGTTCATTGGAACAGCACTCCTAGTTTCAATCCCGATTACCATATACACATGCACAAAAAAGCCATTCTGAAGAAGAGGTAGTGGTAATTTATTTATTAGGGCAAGAAAAAAGACCTAGTGGCTGAGGGGTCATTTACATGCACCAATAAAAGTCAGAGTCCTAGTCATAGCATCAACTGCCATCTCCTGAAGAAGCAGGCCTTCCTCCTACATTTTCTTCCTCTGTCCAACTTGCTGTGCTTTCAGAAAAAGTGCCCCTGAAGAGGCTGCAAAGAGGAAACTGACCAAGACTGCTGATGATTGATGGGCACCACCATTTCCTGGAGTTAGAAAATGAGCAAAATTCTCCAGCTGCTGAAATTTCTTCTAGGAAAAAAAAAAAAAAAAAAAAAAAAAAAATATATATATATATATATATATATATATATATATATATATATATAGAGAGAGAGAGAGAGAGAGAGAGAGAGAGAGAGATGTTGTTTTAGGACCCTTCTCCCATCTCCTATGCCCAGCTTGAACCCAGGATGCCAGACCTGAGAGGGTGTTGATTGTATGTGGGTGCAAGTTGGGTGTTAATAGAGGTGCTTACCTGACCTTGGGAGGTCCCTGCAGCTCATGGCTGGCAGGGAAATGGGGGTCCAGCAGTTGGAAACAGACTCTCCAGCCTACCTGCAAGAGGTAGATGCTCATGAGTGGAGGGAGGTGCACAGGCACAGCCAGGAGCTAAGGGCTGACTTCCCAGTGACCTGGTTGTCCTTAAATAGATAGCATCTGCAGTGTTTTATATGTAGTTTTTCCTTACAACTGCCATCCAGGTATCTTTATTTTATTGAGGAAGAAACTGAGACTCAGAAAAGATAACTTGCCCCAGGTCACTCTCAGCTAGTAATTGGCAAAGGCAGGATTCAACACTAAAGCCTAAGTTCTTAGCATTCCTATTGCCTCTTCCGTTGCACCTGTCAATCCTGACCAACTGGTTAGAGCTCCTGGCCCAAGGGATTAGGGAAGAAATATCCCAGAAGTGCTTTACAATCTTCAAGGTAGAACAATAAACATGGTTAGTTTTCAATACTCCAGGGAAAATTGGAAATGCTAGGACCTCAGGCACTGTGATTAATTTATAGGAAAGACCTATAAAGACTGAGAAGTTGTTCAGGACCTCCTCATATCACAGCATCCTCCGTGCTGCCTGTGGGTACCCACCTGTTCCCAGCCCACAAAGCTGCCCTTTGCTAAAACTAAGAGTGACGATATGTTGGCCCTATCCTGGCCTTTCTGACTTCCGGAAAGTTACGATTTTCATTCCTTTTTTTTTTTTTTTTTTCTTTGCCTCTACTATTAAATTTTGCCTGTTCCATAAATAGAATGAAGTTTTTTTTTGTTTTTTTAAAGTTCTGTATATGTATAGTTCACGTTTGCCCAATTTAAGCAAACCACTGTTTGCTGTATCGTACATAATGGTGAAACTCATTAAGTGCATAATGGCTTCATGTTCCCTAGCCTAAAATATAGATTGTGTTCAATATTAAAAATTAGAATCAATCCTTCAAAATCTAATAGCTAAATAGGGATATTAAAAAGTAAGAAGCATTATTTGGATCTGTGTAAATTCGTCATGGGATTCATGAAAATAATTGGAAATTTTGACATAGGACAGAGCCTGAGGTAAAAATAAAATCTCTTGCAGTTCAAATTACAGGTTTATGATGGCCACTTAGGGTAAAGGTTCACCTACTGGTGCCCAAGTCTCAGTTTCATTGTCCTGAGCCCTTCCCCATCTCTCAGCCAGCGTGCCCCAGGGTGACCTGAAGCCCAGACAGTAAAATGAAGAGGGAGTAATCAATCTACACTGTTAAATCTGCTGTGGGCTTCCTTTCTACACCAATTTTGTCTTCAACTCTTTACAATATTTTAATCATTTTGAACTCTTTCTGGTGGGTCTTTGACTCACCTGGCCCCGTACTGATGTCTGTTGTTGAAACTTGTTTCGATATTTTAGCATTGATGCATGGAGTGTGTCACTATGTAACTAAACAATAAATGAAGTAATGAATATTCAGTTTTGGTAGATTTACAAGATTATTTTTTAAAAATTTTTAAAAATGTTTTTAGTTGCCAATGGACCTTTATTTATTTATTTATATGTGATGCTGAGACACAAACCCAGTGCCTCATATGTGCCAGGCATGTACTCTACCACTGAGCCACAATCCCAACCCTACAAGATTATTATTTTTTTTTTTTTGTAGTATTTTTAGTAGGAAACTCCCAGGTTAGGATTTTCACCTGATACTCCAGGGAGATATATTTGATGACTCACAAAGTCTTTGTCATTTATCAGCCTTTGTGATCACACCAATGCCTTTAAGACAATGAGAAGAACATGTCATCTTTAAAAGTGGAAAAAGAAAATTTTTTACTTTATTCATTAATCCCAAAGAGGAATAAATATTTGGTCTTTTAAAACCATACCTTTCATTAAAAAAATTTTATAATTATACAGCAACACATGCTCATTTTAGAAATGGATAAAAGAGGAAAGAACTATTATATATAGTCCAATGATAATCTCATACTTAAAATTTTGGTTTAAAGTAATTTTTCCTCCTGTATATCGTTTTTGCAGAATTACTCATAATGGACACCAAGTTCTCTATATATTCTTTTAAAACTTAGCATTGTAAAAAATATTTTTCCCATGATATAAGCTATATTTTAAAGAAATGGGATTCCTGTTGAATCAATATATACTATCTTGCATAAGCATTCAAAAATTGTTAGACAGTTTTAAGACTTTTTTGCCATTTTATAAAGAGTGCTTTAATTAATATATAGACACAGAAAACTTTCTGTCCATAGAATCTAGCTTAGGATTTGTTTCCAGAAGCAAAACTACTTTGAAAATTAGTGTTTAGAATTTTGGTATATATTGCCCAATGTCTCTACAAAAATTGTACCACTTTACATTGCCCAATCACTGTTCAAAGGTTTCCAATTTACTACATCCTCGAAAACATTGACTATTGTACATTTTGAAAATTGTTCCAATCCAATAATCAGAAGCTGGTGTTCCAGTGTTGTTCTAAAACCACATAATATATTTATTTGTGGTGCAGGGGATCAAACCCAGGGCCTTGCACATGCTAGTCAAGTACTCTGTAACACACCCACCGCATTAAAGCCACAATTTTTAAAAATTTCAATAGTCTTATTAATAATGTTTTCTTTTTTTAAGAGGGAGAGAGAGAATTTTTTTAATATTTATTTTTTAGTTATCGGCAGACACAATATCTTTGTTTGTATGTGGTGCTGAGGATTAAACCCAGGCTGCACGCATGCCAGGCGAGCGCGCTACCGCTCGAGCCACATCCCCAGCCCCAATAATGTTTTCTTTAAAAATATTTTTGGATACATATATTTAGCTATGACCAAAAATAAATAATTCCTCATGCCTTTTGAATGCTAAGAAAACACTTTATTACTAAGATATATCCATAGCCTCTTTTAAAATTTTTATTTTGAGACAAAGTCATGCTATGATGCTAAGACTAGACTCAAATTAGAGATCCTCCTGCCTCAGCCTCCCAAGTAGCTGGGAGTTTGTCACTGTGCCTAGCTCATTTAAAATTTTTTAAGTTGTCATGCTTACTCCTACCTCATAAACTTTGCATTTGTTGTTCCCTTTGCCAGTAATTAACCTTTCCTTTTTTCTTTTCTGACCTGGTTAACTGCTATTCTCATACAGATCTCAGCTCCACATCCCTTCCTAGGGAAGTCTTCCCTGATCTCCTCCTTGATTTCCTCATAGGTCCTTCTACTCTTTCATACAACTTATCAGGAGTTACTATATAATTATGTGATCATCCCCTCTATACTCTCATAAGATCCTTGGACCATGTCTGTTTGGCCCACTCTTCTGGGCATGAGCACAGCATCCCACTCAGTCCTCAGGAAGATCCAAGAATTATTTACTGAATAAACAAAAGGTCAACTCAACTTGAATTTCCTCCATTAAGCTGGACATGTTTTCCCTCTCTTCTGAAATTCCATGGTATGTGAGATCCTCCCAGCCACTCTCATGACATTCATTGCACATTGCCTGGTGTGGCTAATTGTCATATCTAATTGCCCCAGCTAGATCAGGAGCACCTGTGGGCCAGGGACCATGCTTCCATGAAGCTGGCCCTGTCACAAGGCCCAGTCCAGTTCCCAGCATTTGACATGTGTGCAGTAACAATTTATTCAAAGAATTAATAAAGATGTTGGTGGTGATGAGAGGAAGTTTTAATTCCCTGATGCTTGGAAATGCAGTGGAGACTAAATTTTTATAGAGTGGAGCTAGGAAAAGATATTAGGATTTTGTGTCCTTTTATTGCAAGAACATTTTCTCTGCCAATTTTGCTTGGCAAAGCAAAGCCTTTTCTGGAAACACAGCAACTGGTTCTAATTTTATGCAAAAAGAGGAAATTATAACCAAAATGTACATTCACACAAAGGTAAACTGTTTTTATATGTATTGGTTTGAGTAATATTTTCATTATAGTTTGCTCATGATCACATGCTTTCTAAAATCACAACTATAACTTTCAATTTGCAATATTTCACAGTGGAAGACATGGGTAATATTATCAGAAATGTGGAATTAATAGGCCAAACACAAGAATTAGGATCTCTTTCTTGGACATATTAGGCAGGGTCTCCCTGCAGGAAAGCACACTGATTCTAGAGCCATTTCAAACATTTAACCCAAACCATGATTTTCTGAGTGTGCTGGGTTAAAGAAAAAAGATATAAACGTTGCCCAAGGACACCAGAAGATATTGGACTGTGAGGGAAGAGGGAAATAACAGATGGGGAACAAGAAGACTGCCTGGTAGAATGAAGATAATGGTGTGAAGAACAAGGTATGACTCAGGCAAGGCCTTAGTTGGGTAGTAAACCAAACCATTAGATTTTGAGTATCTGGTGGACACTCCTCTAATTCAGGCCCAGGTAGGAAGAGGGCTGAGGTGATTCAAGGGTTCTAGGACAAACCACCAATGGTGTGCTTCTGATTCATCCTTGCCTTTGAGATGTTTACAGTTAGGGTCTTTGCAGATGATCACACCCACAGCTGACTTTAAAGACATTGAATTACATGTGGTATAATGGTATGAATATTTGTCCTTTCCAAAACTCATGTTGAAATTTAATTGTCATTGTAGTGGTTCTGGGAGGTATGACCTTTAAAGAGCTGTTAGGTAGTGAGGGCTCTGCCTTTATGAATGGACTAATGCTGTTATGGCATTTTCCTCCCCCCCCCTTCCTCCTATTCTCCCCGTCTCTTCTTGCCTTTCTGCCATTCAATGCCCTCTATCCTCTTATCATGCAGTGAGACAACTTTCAACAGATGCCAAGACCTTGATACTGTACTTACCAGCCTCCAGAACTGTGAGCCAATGCATTTCTGTTCATTATAATTTACCCAATCTGTGGTATTTGGTGTTAACAGCACAAAACACACACACACACACACACACACACACACACACACACACACACACACACACGGGCGTATGTCCTGAGGCATACTCCAAAGCCAGCAATATTGGATGAAAGGTGAAGAGAGTGTGGCAGAGTTTCTGTCTGGACAGGGATATACAATGGGAGGGGGGCAGGTTAGGGAAAAACATTACATTTTATATGTTTCCCCTTTATTCATTAAACCTCTGCCCTCCCTTTCTAACTTGATCTGTTTGCCCTTTGGTGGTCTTCAGCTTGGATTTCACCCGCTCCTAGGACCTTCACAATGGCACTGTCTTGAGTGGGTGTTTCACTTTAAGTCCTGCCTCTCCACTCACCCATAGTCCCCTGCTTTGTGTTTTGGAGGCAGGGATTTCTCATCCCCCAGGCCAAATCCACTGTGTTCAGATAAGGACTTTTCACAGGAAGAGCCTACTTGCCCATGACATTGAGCTGTCTGTCTTCTGGTCAAGGTGAGTTAGACACATTCTTACTTTGGGAGTGCATAAGCCAAAATAAAAAAGGCAGATACAGAAGAGATGCCTCAACAACTGAGCTGTACCAGGGAAGAAGGCAATGGAAGGCTCTGAGCTGTGAAGGGCAAGTAGTACAGATACTCCCTCTACATGTGCCTGTAGCCACTGGAAGCCTCAAGCCTCACCCCATGCAGGTGATTCCTGAATCTGTTTCCATAATTACTGTCTTACTCACCTTCAAAGAGAAATCTTAATTGTGTCTGGTACATCACTGCTTAAATACTTCTCTCTGCAAGATAGGAAGTTCCCAATCTGAATACATCACTCTTTGTCCTAGACTATGGCCTTTCCTAGTTTTTCCTTTCTTAGTTTGTTTTCCTGTACTATACCAACCATGGACATTGTTTTAGCACTTCACAGATTATAAAACCTGTCTTTGCAATTGAGTTCATTAATTTCCCCAGCTGCCATTTAGTGTGGTGGTATACACCTGTAATCTTAGTTCTCAGGAGATTAAGACAGGATCACAAATTTGAGGCCAACGTCAGCAACTTGCTGAGACCCTGTCTCAAAAATAAAATAAATAAAATAAACTCTGGGGTTGTGGTTTAGTGGTAGAATACTTGCTAGTATGCATGAGACCCTGGGTTCAATCTCCAGTATGACCAATAATAATAATAATAATAATAATAATAATAACAACAACAAATTTTTAAAAAGAATCCCTAATTGTGTACCTGCCCTTGGTTTGACTTAGAGATAGTGTGATTGTCATTCCTTTTGGTTTTGTTGTTGTTGTTTTAGAAATAAGACCTATCTCATTTCACTTATTTATACAGAGAAGCCAAAGCATTTTTGGAAAGTGAAATGTTTGCCATTGAGCTTAGACAGGGCTGTAAATTTGACACTAGATCCCAATAAATGCATGGCTTGTGAAAGTAAAGAAACATAAATAGGTAGTTTGAAGATGTTCTTGTTTATTGACTTGACGCATACACAATATCTACACAGTAAAATAACATTTGATTTTTAAAAAAATATTTTTTAGTTGTCAATGGACCTTTATTTTATTTGTTTATATGTGGTACTGAGAATGGAACCAGCACTCACATATGCTAGGCAAGCACTCTACCACTAAGCCACAACCTCACCCCTACCTTTTGATTAAAAAAAATTCATTATATGCTCTTAATAGACCCTTTACAATTAAATTACGCCTCTTAAATGTTTGCATTCAAGCCAATAAGTATTCCCACAGTAGATTAGTTCCCTATGTCCTCCCCCTAATCCCCTACTGCCTCCTCTCCTCCTCACTCCCGTTGGGGGCTATTTTACTGCACAAACCTCTCTAGACAGTATAGAGAAGTCATATGAAATTTAATATTTGCACTTTAAATCAATGAACTAGAGAAGAAGAATCAAAGGCAGTAGATTTATGGGGATTTGAGGAAGAGCCCTAAGTAAACAAAATTTTGAGGGAAGGGCAACCAAGCCGACTGGAAGTTAGTTTGTAGACAGGTTCCCATGGGGGAAAATGACTTGAACTGGAGAAAATCCAGGGTAGTACAGTGTAGGGAAGAAAGCAGCTGCCTCTACAAACATGTCAGTTATTTTTGGAGGCCACTCCAGTATCTTTCTACCTTCCTGAACTCGGTGGTCAGCACTACCAGCCAGTGGAAACATGAGTGTCGGCTGCACTAAGCAGGTTTAATTCATTCAAGGTGTCTCATGTTCAAGGCAATCAAAGAAAGCATTCTAAATATTTTCTTAACTGGGAAGCTCTGCTTAGTGTAAAGCATGACAAGAGAAGGGCTGAGACACCAAATTACCGATAACGTTTAACAATAGAAAATTGCAATATACTTGGTTTACAAGTCTTGCCTGCTTACTATGCCTTCACACGGATTCACATGAATGTTGCATTTATAACAATATAAATTATATAACAACTTATATGTTTAGCTATATATTTTAGTAGCAATTCTGAACCCATAAAACATGCTGAATTTTGGTTTTTGCTAAGCTAATGTTTTATATATTTGGACAAAATTAATTTAGGTACTCGGATTCTCTCATATTTAGGGTCAGCTCACTTCCCCCTTTCTTTTGCTTTTGGAAAACTCCCTAAAAGTCCATTTGGCTCTTTTTGATCACTTTAGATATGGTTGTTTCATTTTTTTTTAATTAGAAAAAAAGTAAATGCACTTCTAAATTCATAACTAAAAATGACTGTTTTTAATAACTTTCGCATGTACTAAATTTGGTCTTAGATAATAAATAAGGCCTTATTCCAAAGAAAACAGAATTTACGTATCTATATTTGTGGATATTTTTGAAATGTCTTTCTTCATAGAACCAATGTTTTCTGCTACTTTTATTTAAATATTACCTCTGATATGAATTTGTAGAACTAAGTTATAAATCTTTACATAGAAAAGGAAGAAAAAGAATAACTTAACTTGAAAAAACAAACTTGAATTATCAAATATTTCATTATGAAGAGGTAGTTTTATCATTAATAGCTATACAGTAGCTTAAGCTGATTACAATTACAGTGTTGTCAAATATGGAACTTCTAGTCATAGGTATGGACTAATATACTAATTGTGTACTTGGTATTATTCTAGCATGGCCTAAAGGTGAGTGGAAGTCACCCAGAGCTGGGCCTTCCTCCCTGACCTTGGTGGGAAACAGAATCATCTAGTTTCATGGTAGTGAAGACTGATTAGTTTATAAATATGGGAGGGGCTTCCTTCTGCAGGAGCCCAGGTTCTTAGGTTGCATTCAGGCACTGCCAAGGGAGTCTGTGACCTGGAGGACCAGAGCTCAGACGGGAGAAGCTCAGGAGTGAGGTGTTTGAGACTGTATTTTTTTTTTTTTTTTTTTAATTTGGTGGTGCTGGAAATCAAACCCAGGGCCTCACACATGTTAGGCAGGTGCTCTGCCACTGAACTGCATCCCCAATCTGAGAAACACCTTGAGAGATCCTGAATACAAGAAAATTCCATCCCTGGGAGACCCTGATGAAGACCTACCTCATTAGGAAACCAATTTCATTCATTAACATGTCTTATTTGGGGGAAATGTCTCATCTTTATTTTTTTTTAATTGGGGTAAATGTATCATCTTATTGAACAAATTCGGCCTGTTTGCAACATGTAGTCATTGGCCCTATTCCATATCACACCATTAATACTATATCTTGAGATGTGTGTGACTGTTTGTTGATTTATTTGTTTACTTACTTATTTATGGTGGTGGAACCCAGGGGTGATTTATCACTGAGTATATCCCTAGTCTTTTTATATTTATTTTGAGGGTCTTGCTAAATTGCTGGAGCTGGCCTCTTACTTGATCCTCCTGCTTCTGCCTTCTGAGTTTCTGAGATTATAGGCATGCATCACCATGCCTGCTTATATGTCTGCATTTAAAAAAAAATATTTTTTTTTAGTTGTTGATAGACCTTTATTTTATTTTATTTATTTATTTTTATGTGGTGTTAAGGATGGAACCCAGTGCCTTACACATGCTAGGCAAGCGCTCTACCACTGACCACAACCCCAGCCCTGGCTGCAATCTTTTAAAGGCAGAATTAATAGCACAATAAAAATGATCGAAGATTTAAAAAAAAAAATCAAAGTTGATATTAAGTTAATTCTCCCCTGTTTTCTCTTTGTACATTTTAAGACAAGGTCATACTTATTCTGTGACATTTTTGTATTGGATTCTTAATTTATCTGTCTCAGCTATTGGAATGATATTGAATCCTAGCACTTTCTAAAACTAGAAGGAAACTGACATTTACTGAAGTTCTCTCTGCAATGTTTTACTTTTGTTGTATAGCTTAATTTTCATTTGAAGTATTCCCATTTTACTAAGTTTCAGAGAAGGAAATTGAAGCTCAGAGACCATCCTGAGCAAGTGGGTGGGTGAATACCTGCATGACACTCTCCAATATGTCAGTTATCCCTTACAATATAGGGTAAATTATAAACCTGATAAGCTAGTCTTCCATGTTTCCATTTAGGAGACTGACAAAACTATGGCACCGAACACTCAGGCACTTCCTAGGTCCCCAGGATTACTGTACAGATTCAACAATTCACTCTAGCTGTTCTACCAGCCAGGGAGCTGCTCTGTTTCTGTGAAGCCAGTACTCCGGCAGACTTGATCTTGCTGATCAAGTGGAGACCCTGAGAGATCTTGTTGAATGTTTGTTGCACGTAATGGTATGCAGCTTCCTGTTCTGTGTGTTTTTATCAGTCATTTAAAAATATTTTTGAAATAACTGAAGTTAGTTTGGCTGTTTATTTTATTTGTTCCTTTTCACAGTGCTTACTTACCATCTGTTATTTGTCCCTTTGGGAATTTTGCTGGAGATCAAAATTAAACAAAATCAAACAAATCTTTTCTAGGTTATGTTCTTTCCTTGTTGAATTTTAGCACGTTTGGTTGTTACCTGTTTTAAGTTTACAAACAATTACTGAAAATGGCTTAAATTACATTCATAGTGTGCTGTGGGGTGCCTTTCATGTTGACTTAAAGTTATTTAAGGAGATAAAGTTTTTCTATTAGAAGTGGCTCTGCTAGTCTCTCTTTTGCTGTTTTACCATTATAATGCCCAATTTTTAATGGCTTAAGGGTTATCTCTCTATAAACAAAGTTGAGGGGACTTTCCTTCCCAGTATTTTTCATTGGAGATATCCAGACTAAAAGGAGTGTTGACTATGCCTCTGAGAGTTGCTGTGGTGGTGCTGAGTGTTGGATTTGTTTAATTTTGACCTCTTGAATGTGAGACAAGTTGGGCTTCAAAGGCAGATTTTCCATTCCTATTTTATATCTAAATTGTGTCTTTGGTGATTTCTCTTCAATCTTTCTTGTCATCTAAGCACATATAAAAAGCAAGTGAAACTAAACAGCAAAGGACTAGTGTTTTGAATTCCAAACTTCTGAGGGTTAAGCGAGTTCAGACTTCTCAGACACTTTGCCCTGTGTGGAGCTGCCACCATGGTACCTGTTGGTCCATCTGGATTTACTTAAACAGCCATAACTGCTTATCTGCTCCCTCTCTTCAACAAAGCTCTTCCTGGAATTCCTGACAGCACTTAGCTCAACCTAATGAGCAGAATGTGATTCCCAGATGATAGTGCATAATAAATCCAGCCAACCTACCGTGCATGAATTTCTTCAGGGGGCGAGGAACTTACAAAGGGCTAATTCCAGAGTCTTACCTTTTGAGATAAAACAGGTGCCCTTGCTGGGAATTTGAACAACTTTGGAGCAAATTTGTTGTTTTCTTTGATATTTCCAGGTATGGGTTACGACCCAGTTCACATAGGAGGGTTCAGCTTCGGCAGGGCTAGTGGGTACTTGTCTGTAGCAGTGAAGTCTTCTTATTTTGGTGTCACCTGTCACAGTGGCCAGGAATCCTCAACCAAGAAAAGAGACATATGCTACATTGAATGGGACTATCAATTGCCTAATAATAGGAAAGCTGTTCATAGAGCCAGATGTCTGTTTACTCAGCCTATCAAGCACCTAAAATGATTCTTAAGGATTTACAGAAGGTATTTTAAACAGATGTGATGGGATCTAAGGATATCTGAAAGATGGATTTAAGTTTGCCCTTCTACTTAGGGGATTTTTGGTGTTACCGTTGTGTCTGGAAATGTGCTGTTTATGTCTTTCTTCTGTGTAGCAATCTCTCTTCTGTCTTCAGTTCTTGGGATAGATATCATTTCCCTGAGAGGCCTGTTTCAACTACCTCATCTAAAGTAGCCACCTCCCCGCTTCTTCCATCCCCTGGTATTTTAGCAGGGAACTCAATATGTAATTAGATATTTATTTGCTTACATGTGCTTTTCTGTCTCATGTACTTATTATCTCCATACACTCTCCATACACTCCAAAACTCTATTTTCTCCTCCACCTCCTCGTCTTCTTTCCTCAATGCCTAGCACATAGTGCTTAATTGGTACATGGTAAGTTTTTTTTTTTAAATTATTTTTAAGTTGTAGATGGACACAATACCTTTATTTTTTGTTCAGTTTTATCTTTATGTAGTGCTGAGGATCTAACCCAGTGTCTCACATGTGCCAGGCAAGAGCCCTACCACTGAGTCTCATCCCCAGCCCCATAGTAGGTTTTTAATAAATGTTGAAATAATAAGTAAATTAATCAAATAAATGATAGCACTATTGAAATCCAATGGGGAGAGGTTTTTTTTTTTTTTTTAAGCTTTCTATTTATTCTTTTTATTTTTTTTAAATTGGTTATACTTTTAAACTGGTTTGGGAAAAGTTGTTCAAATCTCAATGCCAGTATCTACCAATGGACCTAACATTTTTCAGCGCTGCAGTACTAATCAGATATCCCATTCTTTTAAACCCCGATAAATTGAACTTGCCTCTTAGTTGGCAAAAACTATGGTCCCTAGACTGAGGGTTCATATCCAGATACACTCCAATGAGTTGAGGAAGAAAATATTAGAATATCTATTTATGTACTTTTATCTACAGATAAGAAATAAAGTTTTATGAATAGTTAATGTTTTGGCAGCCATTCTTTTTTCTTTTCTTTTTTTTTTTCCTTTTTTGGTACTAGGGATTGAACTCAGGGGCACTCGACCACTAAGCCATATCCCCAATCCTATTTTGAATTTTATTTAGAGACAGGGTCTTACTGAGTTACTTTAGTGCTCACTTTTGCTGAGGCTGGCTTTGAACTCATGATCCTGCCTCAGCCTCCAGAGCTACTGGGATTACAATCGTGTGCCACTGTACCAAGCTTAACAGCCATTCTTATATAAATATTTAATATATGTTTGAAGTAGCTCCTGTATAATTAATTATACATTAGTATATGAACATTGTAAGGTACACGCTCACAATTCTTATACTGGTAGGGGTTCTCAAGTTACAAAGTGTGGAAACACTAATCTAGAACATCATACTAATAATGAAAGTGTCTTGAGGTAGGATCATAATTTATACTTCTTGAATTTCTCTGAGGGCCTAGCATAATGGTTGAAAAATACAAATAAGTGACTAATAGTTGCTTGCTTGATTGATGAGATCAAAGATCACATGCCCCGTTAAGGACCATTAACTTTTCAAAAATGGAAATCAAGAGGCTATACCTCTAGTCGTCTGTGGTTCATGACAGCATCACTTTGCAAACACTTATAATCAGATCTAAGAAAACAACTTCAAATGGAGTTGATAGTGTGTTGCTGGTAGTGAGTTGGTAGCATTGTCTAAAAATATGAAGGGTAGATTATTCCATTCTTACTGTACATTTTCCCCTGAGTCTCAGAATCAGAATCAGATTCAGAGTATATTTAAGTGGGTGAAAGTCAAACTGGAGGGTCATAGAAGAACAAGCTGTTAGTTATTTACATGATGGATACCTACATGCTTAGCTTATACACTTTTAGTAGTGTGGGACACTCTGCCTCTGTAGGATACTCTGCCTCTTTGAATGCCTAATCCTCATATTGACTTTTATTTATAGATAAGAAATAAAGTAAGTTTTACTCTGCTTCTCCATAAATTCTGCTTACAGACAGCTCTTGATGCTTCTCAGCCCCTAAACAAGCCTAACCTTCTTCTACACAAATGCTTCCCAGGGGCTGGAAGAGAGCTTCTAATGTTCTTTGGGTAGAAGCAGGTTAGATACTCTTAAATCTTTCCAAGATTTTCCCATGGTTTTGGTCTTGGGGAAGAAAAGTTTTATGAATAGTTAATGTTTTGACAACTTTTTTTTTTTTTTTTCGTACCAGGGATTGAACTCGCACTCAACCACTGAGCCACATCCCCAGCCTTATTTTGTATTTTATTTAGAGACAGGGTCTCACTGAGTTGCTTAGCACCTCACTTTTGCTGAGGCTGTTTATTATTTTCCTGAATTGAGCACTAGTATGTTAGTCTCCCCTGGAGTATTGTGCCCAGAACTATATGTATTTATTAAAATGTGGCTTCGAGAGTGTAGGCCAGGTGCCCCTGCCTGGTTCCAAACATTGTTTTCTATTAAGTAGGTGAGCACAAATTTGGCTGTTCTTAGTGACACATGGATTGCCAGTGTCCATTGGGACTCCAGATTAGGAAATCCCCTCTTCCTTCACTAGCTCCAAACCAAAATTTAGTATTTTTGTGGTACTGTGAACTTTAGAAGAAGAAAATGCTACAAACTTAACAGTATCAGCTCTTTGCAGCTCTCTGCTTCTGATCCTTATCAATGATCAAGTAGACTGATTTATATTTACAGCCAGTGTACATTTTCTTTTGCATTATTCTCTTTTAGCAATATGTTACATGTGCACTTTGATGTATCAACACAATTTGTAAACTCAATTCCCTTCATTAACAACGTAGAATTCCATTGTCTCAAAATATCTCAGTTTGTATAACCTCTTCCCAATTTTGGGCATTGGGTCACATCCCACTTTTTCACTGTTATGAATGGTGTTACCATAAACATTTGTGGGCTTTTTGCTTTCTTTTCTTTCTTGTATATTTCCATGGAGTATATTCCAAAAGCAGAAGGATTGGTCAAAGATATAAATAGTTTTATAGCTCCTTTTATATATTGCCAGACCTATCTCCAGAGGGGACGAATACTTTTAAAAATGCCAAATAAGACAAAGGGGACTGGAAAAGTGGAAGTTGAACTGAAAAAACTGGGTCTGCATGCCACACCAGGTCCTGTTCCAAGTATCCCCTTTCAGGTCCCTTACTCTTAGCTCCAGTTATCTTAATGTATTTAGTTGTAGATGAACATACAGTATCTACATCCCCAGCAGGGTTTAGATATGAAGTGTCTCCCAAAAGCTCATGTGTGAAACAATGCAAGAATTTTCAGAGGGGAAATGATCAGAGTTGCAACCAAATCAGTAGATTCACTGAAATATATTAATTAACTGGATGGTAACTGCAGGCAGATAGGGTGTGGGTGGAGGAGGTCGGTCATTGGGGATGTGACTTTGGGTTTATATTTTGTCCCTGGTGAGCAGAGCTCTATCTCTGCTCCCTGTTGCCATCCTGAGCTGCTTCCCTCTGCCTTTCAGCCATGATTTCCTGCCTCATTTTGGACCCAGAGCTAGGTAGTTGGCTGACCATTGACTAAAACTCTGAGACTGTGAGCATCAAATAAACTTTTCCTCCTCTACATTGTTTTTGTCAAGTCTTCAGTCACACCAAAGAACCAAAGCCCTCACCAGATGCCCACCAGATTCCAACACAATGCTCTTGGACTTCCCAGGCTCCAGAAGCATGAGTCAAATAAGCTTCTATTCTTTAAAAAATCACTTGGCTGTGGGCTGGGGTTGCAGCTTAGCGGTAGAGCATTTGCCTAGGATGTGTGAGGCGCTAGATTCTGTCTTCAGCACCACATAAAAATAAAAAATAAAATACAGGTATTATTAAAAAAAAATCACTTGGCCAAGCCAGGCGTGGTGGTTCATGCCTTGTAATTCCAGTGGCTTAGAAGCTGAGGCAGGAGGATCACAAGTTCAAAGCCAGCCTCAGCAACTAAATGACACCCTAAATAAATCAGTGAGACACTGCCTCTAAATAAAATACAAAAAAGGGCTGGATATGTGGCTCAGTGGTTAAGTATCTCTGGATTCACTCCCCAGTACTAAACAAAAACAAAACCAAAAAAAAAAAAAAAAAAAAACCCCACCTGGACAAAGCAAATGACAAAGCAAAAATCCCTAGAGCTCTTCCCATTAAGTTAAGTTCCCCAGTTATGTGTGGAGTGACTGTTCTATGACAGCCCTATCCCAAGAGTCTGAAATCTTAAATGAGGACCTGCTTAGAACACTCAGATGCTTAGGCCAATCAGTAGACCCTCTTGACTTGTGGCTCAGTAGTAGAGCAGTTGTCTAGCATGTGTAAGGTACTGGGTTCAAATCTCAGCACCAGATATAAATAAATAAATAAATAAAGGTCCATCAACTATATATATAAAATATCACCTGTAACTCAATGGCAGAGCACTTGCCAAGCACTTGTGAGGCACTGGGTTACATCCTTAGCACCACATAAAAATAAACAAATAAAATAAAGGCATGTTGTCTAACTACAACTACATTTTTTTTTTAAATTACCTGGTCTCAAGTATTTTGTTATGACAACAAAAAAGGGACAATGACATACATGCCCTTGAATGTTTATAGGATGTTTGGGGCATGAGCTTTGGTTTATTCACCAAGCCAAAATATATTGCTGCAGGAAGAACATCTCTAGTTTTTCAGGACTTCCCTATGCATAAGATTTTGTAGTAGAGATACATAAGAAGCTTAAGGAGAGAGGTCTGAGAAAGTGGTTTTAACAGAGATATCCTGGGTCTCTAGGATGTTTGCAGCAATTCTCAGCCTCCAAGAGAGTTTGGAAGGATGTGTTTTTAAGACCTGCTTGGCATCTCTCTGGTCACCTCCCTTTTGCTGAAGGGGAAGCTGGAGAAATGAAAGGGTATGTGTGCAGGTGGTCCTCTTCTGGGTAAAAACTCCTTTCATTATCCAACATTCTGGGTTGATAATGGCCACAGATTTTTGATACTTCTCCCATTGAGAAGTGGCAACTAATGCCCCTGTTGGGACTAGTCTGATCTCAGAAGTCTGCTTGATTCATAGATTAATACTACAAAAGTTCTTCTCTCTGAGGGAAGAACGTAATAACTTGTGTAGCTTCTACCCTGGCCTCTTAGAATACTTTTTCTGAGAGTCCTTAGCCAGCAGGTAAGAAGTCTGACAACCATGAAACTGCCATGCTGTAGAGACCACATGAACATGCTCTGGTCAGCAGTACCAGCCAAGCTCACCAAGGCTCTAGATGGATGAGTAGAGCCACGGTGGACCCTCCAAAGAAGGCCATCTGCCAGCTGAATACAATGGCCTGATATCAATGGATTCGACACAGGGAAAAAAAAAAAATTGTCTGGTTGAACTCTCCCAAATTCCTGACCCGCAAAGTCATGAAATAGGATATTTGTTGTTTCAACCTGCTATGTTCTGGAGCAATTTACTAGGCAGCAATAGATAGTGGACTCCAGGGCTAGCCAAGCTGTGTTGAACCTCTGCTTGGCTCCATTTCCTCCTCCCAGTACTACCCAGCAGAACCAACACTGGGATTTGTGATCCTGCTCCTCATTGTTTGGACTAAATATCAGAGGCCATGTAGAAGTCATTGACGTCAGTAGTTCTACTTAACAGAATTCCCCAAATGTATTTTTGGAATGGTCTATTATTTGTGATCCCTTGTTTAATTTTACAGTCAGATAGGGCAGGAAGAGTTGACAGTGTTCCAGAATACCAGCTACATGGGTTTTTTTTTTTTTTTTTTTTTTTTTTTTTTTAATGTAAGGAGGAAATGACAAAGCAAAAATCCCTAGAGCTCTTCCCATTAAGCTAAGCTCCCCAGTTATGTGCTGAGTGACTGTTCTATGGCAGCCCTGTCCCGAGAGTCTCAAATCCTAAATGAGGACCTGCTTAGAACACTCAGATTCTTAAGCCAGTCAGTAGACCCTCTTGACTTGCCTCATCCCTTGGCAGGTAACCAAAAGGGTTTAAAAAAAATTTATTTAAACACTTCAGAAGCTTAAAAGAGTGTCTTGCATTGCTGATGTTTTTCCATGGGTTATATGGTGACTATGACCAAGATCCAGACATATAGGAGAATCCAAAATGATGAAACAGTTGCCGTTTCAGTTTTCAGGTTCTCAGTTATAATGTGTCAATTATGAACTAGAAAATTAATCATTAAGGGCATTAATTAAATTGGTTCAATGTCTCAGAGAGCTACCTTGCTTCTTAAACAATAGACAAAGTTAAAGGACTGATACTACCTGATTTCAAGTCCTAGCGAAAAGCAACAATAACTAAGGCTGTGTGTTATTGATGAAAAACAGAAAAACAGATCAATGGAGCAGAATAGAGAACGCTGAAATAGATTCATATAAATGCAATCATCTGATTTTTGACAAAGGAGCAAAGGTAACGCTATGTAGCAAAATCATAATGGGACATCCATATGCAAAAAAATGAAACCATACATCAACCTTAAACCCTTCATGAGTGAACTCCAAATGTAAAATACAAAATTACAAAACTCCTACAAAATAAAGTAGAAAAAAAAAATCTAGATAACCTTGGGCTTGGTAATGACTTTTTAGATATAAAACCAAAGGCAGGATCCATGAAAGAAAGAAAGAAGTTGAACTTCATCAAAATTAAAACTTTTTTGCTCTGCAAAAGACAAGCAAGATACTGGGAAAGATATTTGTAAAAGACATATTTGATAAAGGCTTGTTACCCTGAGTATGCAAAGAACTCTTCATATTGAACAATAAGAAAACAAACAATCCAATTTAAAAATGGGCTGACGACCTTACCTGACACCTTACCAAAGATAAATAGATGAAAAATAAGCATATGAAAAGGATGAGCCATGTCATACTCATCAGGAAAAAGCACATTAAAATGATAATGAGATACCAATACAGACATGAGAATGGGAAAAATCCAGACACACCACTAAAGGCTGGTGAAATATGTGAACTCTCATGCGTTACTAAAGGAAATGCAAAATGCTATAGCTGTTTTGTAAGACAGCATGACAGTCTCTTACAGAACTAAATATACTTTTACCACTTGATCCAGTAATCGTGCTCCTTGGTATTCACCTGAATGAGTTGCAAACTTCTGTCCACTCAGAAATCTGTATGTGGATATTCACAGCAGCTTTATTCATAATTGCCAAAACTTGAAAGTAAGTGATCAAGTTGTCTTTCTAGTTGTACAAGTTGTGAATGGAAAAACTGGTACATACTGACAATGGAATATTATTCCGCTTTGTAAAGAAATGAACTGTCAAGCCATAAAAAGACACGGAGGAAATTTAAACGCATATTACTAAGTGAAAAAAGCAAATCTGAAAAGGCTGTGTACATACCGATTGAGTCCAATGACATGACATTCTAGAAAAGGCAAGCAAAGCCAAACTATAGAGACAGTAAAAAGCTCATTGCTCTCAGAGAGAGTTGGAGGCAAGAAATGATGAATAGACAAAGGACAGAGGATTCAGGGCAGTGAAACCATTCTGTGTGACACTATTGTGGTGGACACATGTCATTAAACCTTTATTAAAACCCACAAAGTGTACAATATAAAGAGTGAACCTTTCTGGGTGCGGTGGCACACGCCTGTAATCCCAGAGACTCAGGGACTGAGACAGGAGGATCCCAAGTTCAAAGCCAGCTTCAGCAAAAGTGAGGTGTTAAGCAAATCAGTGAGACCTTGTCTCTAAATAAAATACAAATAAGGCTGTGGCTAGGGATGTGGCTCAATGGTCCAGGGCCAGAGTTCAATCCCAAGTATCAAAAAAAAAAAAAAAAAAAAAAAAAAAAGAAAGAAAAAAGTGAAACTTAGTGTAAACTTCAGGTGATAAGAGTATGACTACATAGATTAATGGTAACCAGTGTAACATACTAGTGGTACACTGGGGGATGTTGATAATATAGAATGTTGATAATGGCGAGGCTTTGACTATGTGGGGGAAGGAGAATTATCTGTGGGTTCCTCTCAATTTTGCTGGGAATCTAAAGCCACTCTTAAAAAAATAGTCTACTTATAAACAAACAAGCAAACAAAGCAACAACAAAAAGCGGGTCATAAAATAGTACAACTTAAACTGGAGAAAAATATACTAAAATGCTAATTGTTATTAATATCTCTAGATGGAATGGTGAGTTGATTTCTTTCTTTCTTTCTTTTTTTTTTTTTTTGGTACCTGGGATTTAAACACTGAGCCACATTCCCAGCCCCTTTTTGTATTTCATTTAGAGACAAATTCTCACTTGAGTTGTTTAGGGTCTCGCTAAGTTGCTGAGGCTGACTTTTTTCTTCTTCCCCCACAAATAAACCAACTTTAATAGATATTATTTTTTATTTAAACAGCACCTTCTTCAAGAACCTTAAATACTTTACAGAAATTATCTCTAATTAATCCCCACAACAACCCTATGAGGTAGGTTTTACAAGACAGGGAGTCTGAAGAACAGAGAGTTTAAGTGACTTGCCCAAGGCCACACAATTAAGTTCACTGAAAAGCCAGGACCCAAGCACCTTAGGCTTCTAGCTCCCAGATGAGACTGACTTTGAACTCACAATCCACCTGCCTCAGCCTCAAGAGCCACTGGAATTACAGATGTGTACCATTGCGCCAGGAGAGTGATTTTATTTTATATTTTGTTACTTAGATATTCAGTAAAAGAATATGTTACTTAGATATTCAGTAAAACTGTAATATTTTTAGATAAAAGAAAATAAAAGAATACAGACTTTGAGCTAAGAACTGAATTCACTTCAGGCTGAACCCCTTACCAGTGTTGTGACTGGACACAAAAAACCTGTTTCCCCATTTGCAAAATGAAGATAGTGGAACCTACCCACAGAGGGTTTTGTGTATGTGAAGAAATAATTTATATAAGTTTGGGGTATGTAACTCAGTGGTAGAATGCTTGCCTAGCATGAGAGGGTTCAATTCTTAGCACCACACACACAAAAAAAATTATTCAAGGAATATGAATGTGCAGGGCTTGCTATTGCTAGTTTTTGATCACTTTAAGCATATTTGGATGCTAACGGATTCCAAGAAGACTTTGCAGAGCTTACACAGGGCCTTTTGTTCATATTTATTCCTTTCCCATCCTCCCTTTCCTGCTGAAACAAATCACCAGGCCTAGGGCAGCTCCTGCCCCACACCCACCCAGCTCCTCCATTTTGGAGGAGAGAATGGAGCCCTAGAAAGGAAGCCATAGTAAACATTTATACTTTGAAAATCCCAGAAAGCTCAAGGCTCTGGAGCTGGCTGGGTTTTGTTTTTCCTCTCCCTCTGCCATTCTTTAAGCGTGTTTTGATTCTTCCTGTCTCAGCCCCAGAGAGAAGCCAAGTATGCTTCTCCCATCAGGAAACAGCTGCAGGGCCAGAGTCACACGTGGATTTGGATGGGGAACAGGCTCTTAACAGACAAGGAGGAGACTGTTGCAGGCTTGGGGGCAGCAAGGAAGGATGCCCAGAACCACAAGGAGCACAGAAACAAAGGACTTAGTCTCACAACAAGCCTGGGCCAAATCAGGTGGAATTGGAAAGTCATGGGGTGGGGGGGAAGGGGGGAGTTTGCTGCAGCTAGGAGTGAGGTATGGAATGTGAAAGGACGGTGAGTGGAATGGAATGAAGGGACTTTGGTTCTTTTACATGTCAAGTGTTTGCTCTGAAGTATTCCAAACATGGCAGGAACAAAGCCTGAGTGAAAAGGATTATTATCTGAGGCCAGGGCAGGACATAAGGGATGAGAGAGGTGCTTGGGTGGGGTGATGGCTGACGGCTGGAGAGAGCATTCCAACTTGGAGATAAGTGAAAGCAGAAAGTTGGGCAGAACTGCTGATTTCACTCCTGATGTGAGTTAAAGTGAGATAAATCACAGAAAACCTCTTGGTTGTTGTTGTTGCTTTTTTACCTTTCTGTGGTGCCAGGAGCTAACCCAGGGCTTCGCGCATGCGCGCCCTCTACCACTGAGCTATGTCCCCAACCCAGACCCAGAGAACTTTTGATGCGGTGTTGGTCTTTCCTTCTGCGGGGATAGATTTCCATTAAAGGCTACTCTTAACCTAGATTTTAAGTAGAGCTATTTATTCTGTATTCTTTCTTTTCTTGTTTTCAAAGGCAGGCGGGGTTTTTAAAACTAAGAAAATTTGAATTAAAACTACCAATAACCTCCTTCAGTTGACTGACAGTCATATTACTAGAGCTGATCATGACAGGAACATGACAATAGATGACAACAAAATTTCACAGGCACCCTTTAGTGATAAACACCACACGGCTGTCTTTGTCATTTTACCTGCCTCCAGCCAAATTCCCTTTTGTCCCATGAGCTCTCCCTGTGCTTTTGGATACAAGCCGTTTTGGGGACTGGAGATGAAGGGTATGTTACAAATGCACCTTTGGCATCACTCACAAACATTTACTGGTCATCATGAGGATATAAGGATGCAGGCAACTCACTCCTTGCCTTCCATGATCTTACACTGTGCTGTCAGGACGTAAGAGTTTTTGGTGTTTTACATGGGTAAACCATGAGATTATGGAGCACCCCAAGAATTAACTCATTTTGAAATGTTGGGGAGGCAGGTGTTCATTTATGAGCCTAGTGCATCATTCTGGTTTAGACTCTTTCCTTGACCTTCTGAGCAACTATTTTCTTTTTAGGAAAAACACAACAAAACAAACAAACCAACAAAAAAATACCTGACACAGTAATTGTATGTATTTATGAAGTAACTGTTGTATTTCAGTACATATACACAATATGTAATGATCAGATCAGGGTACTTGGCATATCTACCACTTCAAGCATTTATCATTTATTTGTGTTAGGAACATTCAAAATTCTCTCTACTAGTTATTTTATAATATATTACTTAGTGTAAACTAGAGACTTCAGGTGATAAGGGTGTGACTATGTAGGTTAGTGGTAACCATTATGGTAACCCAGTCTGTTGTATGTTATTTTATAATACACAATTAATTGTTGTCATCCGTATCTATACTACTGTGCAAAAAAACGTTACAAGTTTATTCCTCCTATCCAGGCCACTATCTTAATTTCCATTGTGTCCCATCATTCTATATATAAGACACCTATAAAAGCATATTGAGCAATTTTATAGGTATCCTATAAAATTTTATAGGTTTTTATAGGTGTTCTGTATGTAGGGATGATGGGACATAATAGGTTAACTCACCAAAATGTTGGAAGAAGGAGCAAGCCAGACTTTTGCATTTGCTATTTCATGGGGACATGCTATTTCATGGCTCACCACTTCCTTACTTTCAGATTTTTGCTCAAATGCCATCTTCACAGTGAAGTCTTCTGTTATGGGTTGAATTGTGTTCCCCCACAAAGACATTTCGAGTTTTTAACCCGAAATGTGAACATGACCATATTTAAAGAGGGTCTTTTCAGGTCATTAAGTTAAAATGAGGTCAGTAGGGTGGGCCTTAATCCAATATGACTGGAGCACTTTTAGAAAGGGCTGATTTGGACAGAGACACATGCATAGAGAGAAGACAAGAAGACAGAGGGGATATGCCTGTCATCTATAAGCCAAAGAAAGCCTGAAGCTACCAGCACTGGTAGAGAGACATGGAATTTATTCTTCTTTACATTATTCAGAAGGAACAAACCCTGCTTTCATTTTAAACTTTTGTGACACAATTAATTTGTTACTTAGGCCATTTAGTTGGTGATGCTTTGTTACAGCAGCCCCAGGGATCTAATACACCTTCTTTGACCCATATTATTTAAAAATGTTCACTCTATTCTCTTCTCTAGAATATAGTGATACCTCAGTATCAAAGGACATTGGTCTCAGGAAACCCACAGATACCAAAATCCAAGGATGCTCAATTACTTTATTTAAAATGATGTAGTAATTGCCTGTGACCTGCATATATTCTCCCGTATACTTTCAATAATCTCTAATGGTTTTATTATACCTAACATAATGTAAATGCTATGTAAATAGTTGTTATATTGTGTCATTTAGGGAATAATGACCAGAAAAAAAATCTATATATTTTTAGTATAGATGGCAACTTTTTCTCTTTCCTTCCTCCCTCCTCCCTCCTTCCTTCCTTCCTTCTTTCCTTCCTTCCTTTCATTTTATTTCTTTCTTTCACTTTCTTTATTTCTTTCCTGGTGATTGAACCCAGGGCCACTCTACTGCTGAGCTACATGTCCAGCACCCACCACCCCTGACCCCCGGTTTTTTAAAAAATTTTGAGGCAAGGTCTCAGTTGCTGTGGCTGGCTTTGAACTTGTAATCCTCCTGCTTCTGCCTCCTGAGTTGCGGAGATTACAAGCATGAACCACCTGCATGCCTGGCTTAGATGCAATTTTTGTCAAATGTTTTCAATCCACAGTTGGTTGAATCTGTAGATGCAGAATTAGTGGATTTGAAGTGTTGATTGTACTCATTACTGTTAAATACACTATATATTCGGTTATTTATTTTCTCATGTATTTGTTTACATTTTGTCTCCATTCATTGAAATGGAAGCACCATGAAAGTAGAGATTTCTGTACATTTTCTTTATTAATTTTTAGCATCTAGAGTTGGACTGCCTGATATCCAGTCAAGTTTCAGGCTGCCCTCTCTGTCTACCTAGTCTACTGGTCTTAAGAGGTGGAGAGATTGGGCAGCCAAGTGGATGTGCCCACAGGACCCATTCTCCATTAACCCAATGCTTCAGAAACTCATACCTTGCAATTACCTGAACAGATGGCCCCAAGCCCACTTCAGATTCTGTAGGTCACTTCTTCTGGCCCATGCTTCTTAGTGTACAGCCCCAGAGTGTGGACGGAGCTTAGGCAAGTTGGATGTGGTTTCTGCAAGGTTTATACATGGCCCCTCCAAGGACAAGATTGGGGGACGTGAGAAGGGAAGGGTTCCATGGTCTTTGTCTTCTTTCCCTATGTTCTACAAAAGGTGGAGGATTAGGGATAAGCCTTCCCTGAAAAAAATGATTAGTGTGAGATAGGCACTCGATGAACATAAATGAATAGAAAATAAATGTGTGAGTTACTTTTACAAGAATCCAATAATTTAGAATCACAAAGATAAATGGAACTCATAACAATCCCTTAATTAAAGAGAACTTCAGGAGGAACTTAACCATTTCAGTTCGAAGCGAAGCATTGTCCTGCATTCAAGTTTGATCCAGCCTTCTATAACTATGTTCTAGAGTGAGACAAAGCATCCCCCATTCACCCAGTTCCCTTCATCTTTGCAGTTTAGTCTTTTCTCCTCTTCTCCCTATCTATCCTCCTTTACATCCTACTTAGTCCCTTTCAGATAGGGCAGAGATAAGTGTTGTTTACATCAACTCACACAGAGTGTTAAATAAAATAAGAGATGCTTTCAACAGAAGTGGCATTTGAAAGAAATATAAGGAAATAAAAAGAAATAAAAGAATTACATCTAAAGATAAAATTTGAGAGACAGTCTGCCACCTGGAATGGGGAAGGGAGATTAGATTTGGAACTTGACCACCCTGAATGTGGCCAGTATTTTGCTGGCTTTTGTGATATAATCAAACCTGGATATAAATTGCTTTCTTTGCTAGTAAACCATTGGGTAGACCATTTTATTTCTGATGCTTACCAACTTTATTTGCCATTCTTCTCTTATGCAGAATTCATAGTTCATCATGTTTGAATGTAAAGGCAGTCTCTCTATTTTACAACTATAGAAAGCTGGGCTCAGTTTGAATGCAAAGGAAGATTCTCTGCTTTCAATTGGAATTTTTGAAGTCTTGACATTCTGTTTAATTAAAGGAATTGTGATACTAATAAAATTATTAGATCCTTATAAAAATAAATTACACATTTAAATATTCATTTATTCATGTCCATTGAATGCCTTCCACAGGCCATTATTCAATAGCTCATGTGAGAGATCTCACATGAGAGATTTGTGGTGACTAGAGTTGATAGTAGTGTAATGTAGAACTTGAAAACTGCTAAGAATAGATTTCAGTGTTCTCACCACAAAAAGAAAAATGAAATATGCATATATTAGTAGAATTTAACCATTCCATTACAGATATATACATATATATATATATGTGTGTGTGTATATGTATATATATACATATATATATTTCAAAACATCATGTTGTATGCTATAAATAGACAATTTTTATTTAATTTTAATTAAGAATTTTTAAATCAAATGAAAGACTTATTTAAAATAAGTAGATAAATTGTGACTTTTGGCAGTGGGATGAGAATACATGATATTTGTACTAATTACTGCCCATGGACTCTTATGGAAGGGCATCCTTTTTGTTTTTCCACAGGAAGAGCCTGGAGAAGCTGGGACCTGCAGACTTGCTGTGGGCTCCTGCATCGCTTAGAAGGATGGTAGGTTCAATAGCCATATCTTTTCCTGGGTGTTCAGTACTATATAACCCAAGACCCCCAAATTATGTAGCCATAGAGAGGCTGCTTATTTCACATAGGTAGTTGATGTTTTGCAGGTCCTCACTGCTGCAGGGTTGGAAGGACTGTAAACATTCTTCTTCTTCTTTTAGAAATGAAAACTAGAAACTGGATTAATAATTTCTGATATTTTTGCAACTAAACTGTATTGAAAAACTATTTTAATTCTTTAAAAACTAGTAATTGTACGTGTTATGGTTTGGATATGTTCAGTCCCCCAGAAGCTCATGTGTGAGATGGTGCAAAAAGGTTTAGAGGAGATATGATTGGGTTATGAGAACCTTAACTAAATCAGTGAATTAATTCCATGATGGGGTTAACTGAGTGGTAACTGAAGGTGGGTAGGCTGTGGCTGGAGGAGGTGGGTCACTGGGGGCATGCCTTTGAGGTATATATTTTGTATTTGGTAAGTGGAGTCTCTCTCTCTCTCTCTCTCTCTCTCTCTCTCTCTCTCTCTCTCTCTCTCTGCTTTCTGATCATATGAGCTGCTTTCCTCTGCCACACTCATCCACCATGATGTTCAGCCTCACCTTGAGTCAGGAGGAATGGAGCCAGCTGTCAATGGACTGAGACCTCTGGAACTGAGAGCTCTCAAATAAATTTTTCCTTCTCTACTGTTATTCTGGTCAGGTCTTTAAGTAGCAGCAGCAGAAAAGCTGACTAAAATAGTAAGTACAATTTATCGAGCAGTTATTATAGTTAGGAACTTCACACTTGTCTTTCATTCAATTCTTGAAGTGGAAACAGTAATTCTCCCCATTTTATAAAGGAGCAAACTAAATAAAACTCAGAGTTTAAAGATCTCACCTAAGGATGCACCATTCATTAGTTAGAAAGTGGCAGATCTATTTTACTGCACAGCCTGTGCCACTGACCTCTAAATTACTATGCCTTTCTGATGTGGTTTCCATTTTATAGTTAATTACTTCATCTACAAATGTGTGTCAAGTGCCCACTTGGTGATAGGCACACTGCTACTTTCTGAGGACTACAATGGTGAACAAAAATAGACCTAATCCCTGACTCATACATCTGATAGGCTAGTAAGGAGACAAACAATTAAAAATGCACATGAAGGGGCTGAAGGTGAAGCTCAGTGATACAGCCCATGCTTATTATGCATGAGGCCCTGAGTTCAATTCCCAGTACGGGAAAAGAAAAGAAAAACCCATCTATAAAAATAAAATTGCAATTGCAAATGTGACAAATGTTACAAAGGAGAGGCACACAATATCTGATTTTAAATTCCCATATTTTTCTATAATTGCTTTATGTCTATAGATCTTGTTACTTAACAAGATGATATATACTAGTTCTCCTCCCTTACATAAGATTTCTCTTTCTGTGGTTTCAGATATTAGCAGTCAACTATAGTCCAAAAATATTAAATGAAAAATTCCAGGAATAGACAAATAAAAGTATTAAAAACTCTAATTACAGTATGATTATTCTATTTTATTATTAGTTGTTGCTGTTAAAGTCTTACTGTGCCTATTTTATAAATTAAAATTTATATAGGCATGTATAGGAAAAACAGTATTTATAGTGTTTGGTACTATCCAAAGTTTCAGGCATCTGCTGAATGTCATGGAAGATATGCTCTGTGGATAAGGGGGCCACTATACACCTTTTCTTAGAATTGCACCTCAGAACTGAAATTAGAATTAGTTTCCACAGTGATGGATACACAACAGATTCTCCAAATATCCCTTCTGGGCTTGGTGAAAACAGTTCTTTCTATTTCTGCAATCCAAATGTCTTTCATACTAACCATGAAGAATGGTATGCTGGAAGTCTGATAGAGTGTCTTCAGGAGTAGGAGAATCAGTGCTGGGGATGGAGGTTCCAGTGGTATTTTGTGAGTTACATTTTACAAGCTCATACATTCTTTTCCTGCTCCCACATCCACTCGTGGAATGACCATCCTCAGTTCAGTTCAGCGGGAGCAGAGGAAGACACAAGCCAGGCTTCAGAAAGTATGTTAGAAACTGAGCTTCTCAGACAGATGACTGGGAAGGTGGTTCTCCGTACTACTGACAACAGGCAGTCTGTCACATCCTAGCACTCACTGAATTTGTTCTTTGTTCTTACATTCCAATTTTATGGTACTTATTACCTCCCAACATGTTAGATTTTTATATATTGTATTGTCTCTCACCTCTGACTTCATGGTAAACACCCTTAGAATAAGAACTTGTATTTGTTTTGCTTTTGCAAACATTTTATTTAAGTAAAGCAAAGATACAGAAGCTGCACAGATCCTAAGTGAACAACTTGATGAATTTTTGCAGCATAAACATACCCAAGCAATTGGCTACCTATTCTATGCAATGAAACATTGAGAACACCCCAGAAGCCTTTGCTTGCCATTCACCCCTGACAATGGCTTTATTTTGTGCACTCCATTCAAAACCTGGCATATAGTATATGTCTAATAATAGTTGGGTAAATTAATCTACTTATTTAGTCATATTTATCAGGTGCTTATGGTATGCTAGGCACTATTCTGAGTACTAAATACACAAAGAAAAATAAGATAGTCTGCCTTTCTGTAAAGACTCTCAGTTAAGTTGATCAAGTGAACTTCCAAGTTGAACACCCTCAGAGGGTGATTGGGAAAATACGTAGCTGGGGTCCTGTAGAGAATGGTGTACTCTGAGGGATATCAGCCACTAGGTAGAAGGAAGGAATACAGCCTGAATACCTGGGGAATTTCTCTGGTGTCTCAATGTTTGGCTCTATGATCAACTCTCTTTACAGAGGTATCCTGTTTGATTAACATTTACTGACTTCTCACATTTCATAGCAAAAATGGTTTACTTTTGGTAGGGTCTTTAACAGAATCATTGAATATTAAAGGTTGAAGGGGGTCTTCATTGATTATCATGTCTAAACCCCCATTATATGAGTTAGGAATTGTTTTAGTCGGCTTTTGCATCATTGTGACTAAAACACCTGACAAGAACAACTTAAAGGAGAAAAAAACTTATTTGAGGCTCATGGTTTCAGAAGTCTCAGACCATAGCGTCTGACTCCTTTGCTCAGACTGTCATGGGGAAACAGCCCAAGGGAGGAGAGCTGTTTGGCTCAGAACAGAGTCAGGAAGCAGAGAGGGGCAGGTGTGGGGAAGAATGGGCCTCAGGGAAGAAGTACCCTTCCAGGGCAAGATCCACCTCCTCTAGTCATACCCCATTTGCTTACAGTTACCACCCAGTCAGTTCTTTCAAACTAGGATGCACTGATTAGGTTACAGCTCTCATAATCTAGCATTCCACCTCTGAATATTCCTGCACTAACAGGAGCTTCTGGGGGACACCTTATCTCCAAACCATAACAGGAATCTTTTGATTGAAAATTACAGAAAATCCAGTCCCAAACAGATTATATAACAAAGAGAAGTTACTGGCTCATATAATTGAAAAGACCAGGTGTATGGTGGTTTTCAGGCAAACTTGATAGAAGGGTCAAAAATCTCAAGAAAAGCCCACTACACTACCTGTTGTATTATGAGGCTGGCTTCTCTGTGGTCTCAAGGTGACTGCCAGCATCATTTGTGGGCTTAGCCTTTTTCACTCATGTCTGTATGGAAAATAATATCTCTGAAGGCAGCATCCATAGATTTTCCCCCCCTTGAAACATATATCACCTATTTTGCATTTCATTGGCTTGGAGGGAGATCCATCTTTGACAAAATCACTGTGGCCAGGGTAAAGTCAAACGGGATGTGATATCATTAGCCAGGAGTAGGATCAGATTTCCCCAAAGGGCATAGAAAGTACGAGCAAGGAAATGATACTTGACGAAAAGTGGGATCCTGCTATTGAGAAAAAGAAAGAACAGACAACTGTCAAGAGAAAAAGAACGAGCATCTGCCACCCTTGGGTTAGTCTCATCTTTAGTGACAAGGCCAGGTTTAGAACTTGATCTCTTTGCTCTGTGCAACCTTTTGTTATTTAACCTGTAATAGGCAATTCATTGCACTAAATGCTTGGTAAATAAAGTCCCAGATGCCCTGAAACCAGAGGTTTAATATGAGATAAAAGGCACACACAAATAGCTATAAGTGGAAGGTAGTATATAATATATACCATTAAAAAGATATAAGCAGGGTGATTCTCCCTGCAGAAAAACCTCCCCACGTGGATGCATAATGCTCCCTTCCTTAAGTAGATTTGAATGAAACTTTTTTTGTGTGTCATGTGCTGAGTGTCCTCACCCTGTGTATGGCAGGTTTTACAGAAATAGCACATTGCAAAATCTTTCCTTAAAGTTAACATGTAAGATGAACTAATATGGAGAAAATCTGAGTCTTTTATGTCCAGTACTCTTACCACATTTTTTCAGAGGAACTAAAGGCTTAACTGAGTGGTGCATTATTCAAAGCTAAGCTTCAAAATGTGCCCTTGAGCCTCCAGGAAATATTCCTGAAATATTTTTCCCTACATGGGATAATGTTTAGTGAGACCCTTTCTTCCTTTCTCAGTTCTAAAATAGTTCTTTTTTCCCCCACATTTCTCTGCTCAGCATCAAAGAAGGGATATAATTCTTTTGTTCTGAACTTAATGTTTCTTAAAATGCCTAGGCTAATGCCTATTGTGTAACAGGCCCTTGGTAAATGCTAGTTGAACCTGAGTCTACATATACAAAGGATTATCATGTCTTTCTTCTCTTTAAGATATTCTGCTTAGGCAATATCTGACATTAAAGTGTTCTTGTCTAAAGATTTTATCCCCCCCAAGTATCTAAGTGGAAATTACCTTCTCCTTTTTGTGTTCATTTTCTGGAGTACAGTATATTACCATATTCATCAAAGACTGCAAGCTTGAAGTTACAGGGACCAGCCTTACAAACAAATGAAAACTAAAGCAGATATGGTAGGAATCTCATAACCAATTTTGACATTATATCCATTGATTTTTTTTGCATTTCCTTCAAATAAATAATTCAACACAATAATGAGAAATGGTTGACTTACTGAACCTTTATGGAATAACTGAAAAGATCAGTTGAACACCAAGAACAGAAACAATCAAATTCTCTATCTTCTCCCAGCCAGCTACAATTCTTACATTTTCTTTTCCTCACAGTCTTTATAGGTATCTTAGTATGTTTGTGCTACTATAACAGAATACCACAGACTATTACTTTATAAAGAAAAAAAATTATTTCTCACAGTTCTGGATGATGAGAAGTCTAGTATCAAGGTGTAGGTAAGGCAGGTTTGGCTGTCTGGGGTGGGTTGCCTTCTTCCAGGATGGTGCCTTGATGCTGCATCCTCTGGAGGGGAGAAACACTATGTTCTTAAATGGCAGAAGATGGAAAGGCAAAAGGGAAAAACTTCTTCCATTAAGAATTTTTATAAGGATATTTAATCCCAATCAGAGCCTTGGTGATGCAATCACTTCCCAAAGACCACACCTCCCAACGTGGTTGTGTTGGATTAGGTTTCAACATGAATTCTGAAGGAAGAAAATAACATTCAAACCATAGCAATACTGAAGTAGTAAATTCATGAGAAAAACTAAGCAGAACATGACTCTGTGAGGTGCAAGTGCTAATCTTTGTTTAGCCAGATCCCATCCACTAGGAATAAGTTGAATATTCCCTATGTCTACCGCGATGAGAGCCAGAGATCACAGGGAAGAACAACTATAGGTACGTCACCCACCCGAGGCTTCTCCTTGGCAGGTGCAGAGTTTATGTATGGAGTGAGACCTTTCCATGCAGGATGCAGGAAGTATTTCAAAGACCCTACAATGGAAATTTTGCCCACCTTCAAGTGCATTTAGAATTATTTGCCTCAAGACACTTATAAACCTCTAGTCCTCCAAAGATCACTAAACGCTTGACTGACAGAGGGTATATTCACTTGACAGTTGAGAATGCAGTGATAATTTCTGAAAGAGATAGAGAGAGAGAGAGAGATAAAGATAGAGATAGAGATGAGAAAGGGAGAGGGAGAGAGAGAGACAGAGAGAGAGGGGGCGGGGAGAGAGAGAGAGAGATTGAGAGATTGATTGAGGGCTTGAGGAACAGGAACATTCATTCTCTGAGGCCAGACATTTTTTTTTTTTTAATGTCAAGTCAGATTAAGAGTATTTAAAAATGATAAATAAAACATTTTAAAATTCTTCATAAAAGCATCAATTTGCTGATCAAATAAAAAAAAAATATTAGGCCAAAAGCTGAGAGAAAGCAAAAATCCAGAGATCAAATTAGAGTTTGAACTGCTTTTGTCCTGAGAGTGTTTGCCAAATTCATTTGAGAAACCAAGCAGTGTTTTTTCACAGACTCTCAGTGCGAGAGAGACAGAACCAAAAGTCTCGGACCCTCTAAAGATTTAATGGAAGCCTCTACGTTAAATGGGACTCTCAAGGTGAATTCACTCTCCTGTGTCCACTCTTCAGAAGTTTGAGGAGACTTAACTTAGAAGGTGCAAGGGAGAAAAACAAAATTCATGGGAAATTATAATAACAGTTTCTCCCATAGGTCAAAAAACTTGGGTGATCTAAGAAAACTTAAATTCTAAATGAAGTTTAAAGTGGTACTAGATAGAAATGTATCTATGTACTTAAAAGAGGCAAATACAATTTCTCCTCAAGGGCAACTTCATCTTAGGCTACAGAGCATCTCCACAAACAATATTCTAAGCCAATGAGCATCATATAATTAAAGATATTCAAGCACACAAGGAAACCAATAGAAACAACAGAGGAAAAACCCAAGTGACTTTAGGTTATTGACTTAGCAGTTATAAATTATAAAACGTCTTTGTTTAAAGAAATAAAACACACATTTAGAAATATCTGCAAGAAATTTATAAACTATAAAATGTGTCTGTGGATTTTAAAAATAACTAAGTTTAAGAGGTCTTTAACACAAAGTAGAAACTCAGAAAATGATGAAGAAGAAAAATGAAGAAACAATTAATTAAGAAATATAAAATTTTCTAAATGAAACCAAAGCAAAAAAAAAAGATGGAAAATATGACAGAGAATTGAGACATGACAGACAGTGTTAAATAGGAATTCTAGAAGTGGGAGGACAAGTCAGCAGAAGCAATATTTGAACATTTTCAGAACTGATCTAGACATTGATCCAGAGATTAAGGAAGTCCATCAGATTCAAAGAAGGAAGAGAAAAGCATACTTTGACATATCATAGAAAAATTATAAAAGACTAAAGGTGAAGAGAAAAATCTTAAAAGCAGCTGAGGGTGGGGGAGACAGGAAAAAAGGAAAGAAAGGAAGGAGGAAAATATTGCCTTCAAAGTAGCAGTAGCTACACTTACAGAAAACTTTTTAAAACTTTTTAAAAAATTATCAATGAATCTTTTATTTTATTTATTTATATTGGTGCCGAGGATTGAACCCAAGGCATACACATACCAGGTAAGCACTCTACCACTGAGCCACAACTCCAGCCCTGACAGAAGATTTTTAACAGCAACAATGGAAGCTAGAAAGATCGTCATATGACATCTTTGATGGACTGAAAAATAATTTGCTAATGTTAGGTTTGGATATGAGGTGTTCCCCAAAACATCCTGTGCAGGAGGTGAGCCAATTTGATTATGAGAGCTGTAACCTAATCAGTGGATTAATCTATTTGATGGGTTAACAGTTGACAATTTGAAAAGACTAGTTGGGTGGTAACTGTAAGAAGGTGGGGGTGGTTGGAGGAGGTAGGTCACTAGGGGCATGCCCTTGGGGATTATATCTTATCCACAAGGTTCCTCCTTTCTCTCTGCCTCCTATCTGCCATGTCCTGAGTTGCTTTCCTCTGCTAGGCCCTTCTGCCATGATTTTCTGCTCCATGTGGGGGCCCAGAGCAATGGAGTCTGCTGACTGTGGACCGAAACCTCTGAAACCATGAACCCAAAATAAACTTTTCCTCTGCTAAGTTTTTTTTTTTTTCTTAACATTTTTAGTTGTAGATGGTCACAATACCTTTATTTTACTCATTTATTTTTATGTGCTGCTGAGGAGCAAACCCAGTGCCTCACACAAAGTAGGCAAGTGCTCTACCTCTGAGCAACAACCCCAGCCCCTCTAAGTTGCCAACTTATTGCTTAATATGCAATCCAAATATTTGCATATCATCAAAAAGTTGACTAACAAAAAGAATAAGGACAAAATAAACAAATATTCCAGATAAATAAAAATTATAATTTTCATCACTAACAAAACCTGTCAAAGAAAGTAATAAAGGATATACCTGAAACAGAAAGTGCTTCTGAATGAAATATTTGAGATATAAAATGAATGAAAAGCAAAGAAAATAGTAAATTCAAATAAATATTGACTATATATATTCATTAATAATTTTGGTTGTGTTTTAAAACTTGAATTAAAATAAATAAAACTAATAATTTGTAAGTAGTTAGGGGGCAGGCGCTTCAAGTATTCTAAGGTCTTTGCATTGACTGGGAGATAGTACAGACATTGATTAACTTTGATACATTAAGTACGCAAGCTGGAAACTTTTAGGATAACCATTAAAAGAATAGAAAGAATGTATAATTTCCAAATCAGTAGTTGTGGGATGGGCATTGAATGATTAAAAACCTCTCAGTTAATAAAAAAAAAAAAGAAAGAATAAGGATGTAACAGTAGAAGCATTCCAAACTACACCATTTCCACGTATTTTTGAGAAATGTGCAAGATATGGAAATAGGAGTCTGCCTTATCAAACTATCGTATCATGGCCCACATTCCTGCTAACTGTCCTGAAAGGGTAGAAACCCCTGATTCAAGCTATAATAACTAGATTCTCTTGCAAAAATGTGAAAGCATGGACAGAGATAATAAATAAGTAGGTTTGAAACACATGATGACAGTAGCCCAGAAAAATAGCCATAAGCTCTGGCCCCTAAAGAAACCCTGGCTTCCTGTTCCCCTGTCCTTCCCAAGACCTGGCTGTTTAACTCTTCCTTTGAGTCTGCGAGTTCTCCCATGTGCTTCCAAGACATTCTACCACCAATCTTTTCCCCTAATATCCTTTCTTTTTATTCTTGCTTAATCACCCTCTGGTTTTCTTGAAACAAAAGAAACTTAACTGATGCCATGTGCTGTTATGACTCACACCAGGAATATCTCACTCTCTCACACAAAAATCCAAATATTTGCATGGATGATGAGGTTTTCTTAGTAACATCTGAACCTGAAATGCAACCGAATCCTTTGCCTTATATCAAATATGAGAAATGAGGATTCCCACAATGTCATTCAGATAGTTTGGGTCACCCTTACTTTATACCCACAATAAGGACATACTCGCCATTTTGTCATATCATCCCAAACACATACAATGCCACAGCACATTAATGAGAAAATTGGTGATTAATTGAAGATACTATTGAGTTGTGAAAGAGGGTTCATTCCATATACATCACTAAGCAGAAAGTTTGCCTATTATCTCATCAGTCACCTTTTCTCTTCCCACTAGAATCCACCTCTTCCAGTTACCTCTTATATTCTTTCTTTTTTCCTACACAACTTAAAAACTTCTCAATGTCATCTTAAGAAATTGAGCTTACGTATTCCATTCAGTGAAACAAACCCCTGGTAGTTAACAGAACAGCATGTCCCTTGGGTTTGAGGATCCTGGTTCTCTTTACCACCCTCTGATATGTCCTTCTTCAATAAACTATGTATCCCTCAAGGTGGGAACTCCATAGCACTCACCTCACCACACCTTTAATAGTGTCTGGCACAATAGGCTTTTAATAAAGAGTAACTGGATGGATTGTGTAAATCTTTGTACATCTCATAAACCCTAGAAATGTGCTTCACACAAAATATATACACGATAGATGGTCTTAGAGTAGATGAATACAACACCACTAATTACAAGCATGAAAGAGGATCAAATGCTGTGACACTGAACTAAGCACTACTATGTTTTGAAAGTTACAGGCAAACAAAGTAAAAAAGGGCACATTAACAATAAAGACCACCACCTCAATTTATCCATCGTCAACCTAGGACACCTTAGGGTCCCATGCTAAGGGTGTGGGCCATATGGAAGACAGTCTGAAACACAGAAGAACAGTCTAAATTTCAGATTCAAGGATGGTAGATTAACTATAGGAAGAGCTTAATTTCCATAAATATGTACCTTTAAAAAATCATTATTAAGGAAGTGTGGATATGATCAATATACAAACATACATTTATGGAAATGTTACAGTGAAACCCATTAATTTGTATAATTAATGTGTTAATAAATAAATTTCAAATTATTATTGCCTTAAAAGCAAAATTCACAGTGTCTTTATAAAACTAAAATATCTCATCAACTTCTAGAAAAAAATACAAGCTATGGTTAAATTTCAGTTTCACATAAACAATTTTAAAATTTTTAATGAAAGTTTCTTTTAATATTTCAGTATAAATATGGTATTAGCTAGGGTTATCTAGAGAAATAGGAAATCAATCAATCTTTCTATCACCATCATAGTTTCTATCATCTATCATAACAATCTGGCTCACATGTATGGAGGTTGAGAAGTTCCAAGATCTACAGTCTAAGGACCTGAAAACCAGGAGAACCACTGCTGAAATTCCAGTCTGAGTTTGAAGGCAGAAGATGGATGTTCCTGCTCAAGGATTGTCAGTCAGAGAGAGAGTGAATTCTTTCTTGCTTGGGCTTTTGTTCTATTCAGGTCTTCCATGATTTGTATAAGGCCCACCTACATTGGGGAGGGCAATCTAATTATTCTATCTATTGATTCAACTATTAATATCATCCAGAAATACCCTCACATATACCCCAAGAATAATGTTTAACAAAATATCTCTTGGCTTGTCAAGTTGACACATAAAATTAATTATTACAAATATGTCCCAAGTATTGCATGGGATGTAGTTATATTTTGGAAAGAAAAGCCTTGTTTATTTCATATTCAAACTTAATGAGGCATCCTGTATTTTCATTTGTTAAATCTGGGAAACTCAAATCTATGGGGAAAAAATTCATTATCTATATATTTGGCCATTGTGTCATCTGGATAAATAAATCTCCTTTTCATATAGATGTTTGGCCACTGTGTAAGGTGTTCAAAGTCCACTTTATCACAACCCTACATCTCTTCCCTCTTTGCTTGTTCAGTTGAAACAAAAGGTTTTTCTTAACATTTCTTCAACTTTCAAAGACCCCAGGACTTATGGTTCTGGGAAGTTCAGGTACTGACTTTTAGTGTAGGTGGTATTGATAAAAGGGGTGCACACATCAAAGATCTCAAAGTGTAAAAAAAGCTCTAAGTGACAAAACCAACTCTCCTTGACACATTTCCAATCCGAGTCACACAGCCCTGGCCCAGGGGACCATGCCAGAAAAACTGATCTTAAGGAATATGCACATAATTTTTTTTATGACAAATAATGATATAGACAAATATGTGGCCCAAAAAATGTGGGCAAAAGAAACAAAGATACTCTCATATAACATGTCAAATCTACAAAGGCTGAGAGTCAAGATATAGTTGAGGGTAGATCTGAAAGAAAAGAAATCAATAAAAATACTGAGGAATTGTACAATAACAAAGCACTGCAATAAAAAAAAGGCAACTATGGACTTGGGGCCATTTTTCATCAGGGGCCTAATATATGGAAACTTTATTAACCATTTTGGTTGGAGGTAGGATCTGTCTAGAATATGAGAAAGTTTGATTTTAAGGGTACTTTAAAAGAAAGATTAGGGCTGAGGTTATGGCTCAGCTGTAGAGCACTCTGCTAGCACATGTGGGGCCCTGAGTTCAATCCTCAGTACCACATAAAAATAAATAACCAAAATAAAGGTATTTTTCCATCTACAACTAAAAAAAAATAAAATAAAGACAACTGTAGTGTAACTCAGTAGAAGAGTATTTGCCTAGCATGTACTGGGTTTAATCCCCAGAATCAATCTCTCTCTCTCTCTCCCCCCCACACACACATGAATAAATCTTATTTTCTTCAAGCATATATTATAATTAGAAATAGATTGACAGCTGCACATGGTGGTGTATACCTGTAATCCCAGCTACTTGGGAGGCTGAGGCAGAGGATTGCAAGTTCTAGGGCAATCTTGGAAATTTAGGGAGACTCTGTTTCAAAATTAAAAAAATAAAAAAAATAAAAAAGGAGTTGGAGATATGGCTGAGTGCCCTAGGTTAAACCTTCAGTACCATGCACACACACAATTAGGTTGACCACTGGGACTTATAGAAGTCCTGCTTTAATAAGTAGGCAAGAAGAAGATATACCGTTAAAATGTCAATGAGTCACACTAAGCAGTGATTGACTTCGGCTGTTGTTTGGATGTCAAATCCCCTAAAGGCCCATGTATACAGTGTGTCCCATTTTGAGAGATGTGAAAGATGTGGAACCAGGAATCTGGTCAATAAAATGATTCCACCATCGGTCACATCTTGGCTAACTGTCCCCAAAGAGCAGAGATCTCGGAATCAAGCTATGCTAACCAGCAGCACCTATGGGAGTATACTGTACAGTGATGTATAGAACAGAGTTTTGCTCTTAAGGAACTTATAATAATTTATAACTCTGTGTATTAATACTAGAATAGGGTGGAAAGTTATGAATACTGCAAGAGGATTCAAGAAATTTTAGTAAAATAAAAGTAACAGTGGTAGAGAACACTTCAAGCAGGAGAGTGTAGGGGCAACTTCTTAGCTAACAGAGCTTTTGAGCTTGCTTCTAAGGTAAGATGAGATTTGATCATATGGCAAAGAGGGAGAGAAGGCCTTGGAACTAGGAAAATCACACGAGCAAAGATTAATGGCAGACAAAATGGGGATATGTGTGGGAAATGATCATGCATGCAGGTCAAAATCACTTAGATTTTCTTTGGTGATAATGGGAATATATGATTTTTAAATAAGGGAGGAATGTGGCCTTATGAGTAATAAATCCAACAGTGCTTTGGAACAGAGGAGGGAATGGGGGCATGCAGTTGAGGGTGTTACAGTGTTATAAGTGTGAAATAACAATATTGTGACTAGGAGATGGTTAATAAGGAGAAAGGAAATGAAGAACCCTCTTATTGTAGACACTCACAAGATTTTTGAGTAAAGAAGGATATCTAAAGAGTAGGGAGCAGAAATGGGCTGGGAACTGAAGGAGCCAAGTATTGGTGTGATGAGCCTGGTGAAACTATGAGAAGGAGGTGGCTGAGGATTGCCAGGGGCTGGAAAGCCTTCTTTAAGTAAGAGCTGGAAGTAAAGCCAGAAGGTGCCTCAGTTGCTGGCCTGACAGCCAAGCAGGGAAAGTGGAAGGTGTGGGTTACCCAGAACAGGGGCTTCATGAGGTTTCTGAAGGAGACACTCAAATGAATGCGTAGGGAGAATCTCATAGAGATGATGAGGGCAGGAAATGGCTTACCAGGGAGGATTGGATGCTCAACTGTGAGCGGTCTCTAGGCTGGGTGTCTTAGTCTATTTTTTTTTTTTTTTGAGGCTAAAAAATCTTATACATTATTGAGAAAAATCCCACTTCAACTTAGATCTTTGTTAAGTCCACCCCTTTCTCCATTGGCTTTGACTGCTGTGTTCTTTGTTTCCAGATTTCCAGCTGAAGAGATTTGATACCACCCAATATTTATGTTTTTTTCTTTTCTTTCTTTTTTTTTTTTTTTAATTTTGTATATGACAGCTGAATGCATTACAATCTGTTTTCTGTTGCTATAACAAAATACCTGATACTGGGTCATTTCTTAAGAAATGAGGTTTACCTGGCAAATTTCTGGAGACTGGGATATTCGAGAAAGCACTAGCATCTGTTTGGCTTCTTGTGAAAGTGGAAGGGCAAGCAGGTGGGTGTGAGAAAAAAAAAAAAACATGAAGGACAGCCTTGCTTCATAACAACCTACTCACATGGTTATAATCAAACTCACTCCTGCAAGAAGGAGTGAATCCCTCAGAATGACCCAATTATCTCTAAAAGAGCCCACCTCTCAATACTGACATGATGGCCATCAAATTTCAATGTGTGTTTTGGAGGAGACAAACCACATTCAAATTTTAGCACTCGGTGAAGATGCAAGTAAATTAAGGAGGACACTAAGGAATATAGAGAGGAAGTGATGGAGTCATTTTTTTTTATTGGTTGTTCAAAACATTACAAAGCTTTTGACATCTCATATTTCATACTTTAGATTCAAGTGGGTTATGAACTCTCATTATTACCGTATACAGATTGCAGAATCACATCGGTTACACATCCACATTTTTACATAATGCCATACTAGTAACTGTTGTATTCTGCTACCTTTTCTATCCTCTACTATCCCCCCTCCCCTCCCCTCCCATCTTCTCTCTCTACCCCATCTGCTGTAATTTAATTCTCTCCCTTGTTTTTTTTTTCCTTTACCCTCACAACCTCTTATATGTAATTTTGTATAACAATGAGGGTCTCCTTCCATTTCCATGCAATTTCCCTTTTCTCTCCTTTTCCCTCCCATCTCATGTCTTTGTTTAATGTTAATCTTTTCCTCTTGCTCTTGCTCCCTGCTCTGTTCTGAATTGCTCTCATTATATCAAAGAAGACATTTGGCATTTGTTTTTTAGGGATTGGCTAGCTTCACTTAGCATAATCTGCTCTAATGCCATCCATTTCCTTGCAAATTCCATGATTTTGTCATTTTTTAGTGCTGCATAATACTCCATTGTGTATAAATGCCACATTTTTTTTATCCATTTATCTATTGAAGGGCATCTGGGTTGGTTCCACAGTATAGCTATTGTGAATTGTGCTGCTATGAACATTGATGTGGCAGTATCCCTGTAGTACGCTCTTTTAAGGTCTTCAGGGAATAGTCCAAGAAAGGCAATAGCTGGGTCAAATGGTGGTTCCATTCCCAGATTTCCCAGGAATCTCCATATTGCTTTCCAAAATTGCAGTCCCACCAGCAATGTACAGGAGTACCCCTTTCCCCACATCCTCGCCAGCACTTGTTGTTGTTTGACTTCATGATGGCTGCTAATCTTACTGGAGTGAGATGGTATCTTAGGGTGGTTTTGATTTGCATTTCTCTGACTGCTAGAGATGGTGAGCATTTTTTCATGTACTTATTGACTGATTGTATGTCCTCCTCTGAGAAGTGTCTATTCAGGTCTTTGGCCCATTTGTTGATTGGGTTATTTGTTATATTATTGTTTAATTTTTGAGTTCTTTGTATACTCTGGATATTAGGGCTCTATCTGAAGTGTGAGGAGTAAAAATTTGTTCCCAGGATGTAGGCTCCCTATTTACCTCTCTTATTGTTTCTCTTGCTGAGAAAAAACTTTTTAGTTTGAGTAAGTCCCATTTGTTGATTCTTGTTATTAACTCTTGTGCTATGGGTGTCCTATTGAGGAATTTGGAGCCCGACCCCACAATATGTAGATCGGAGCCAACTTTTTCTTCTATCAGGCGCAAAGTCTCTGATTTGATATCAAGCTCTTTGATCCATTTTGAGTTAACTTTTGTGCATGGCGAGAGAAAGGGATTCAGTTTCATTTTGTTGCATATGGATTTCCAGTTTTCCCAGCACCATTTGTTGAAGATGTTATCCTTCCTCCATTGCATGCTTTTAGCCCCTTTATCAAATATAAGAAAGTTGTAGTTTTGTGGATTGGTCTCTGTGTTCTCTATTCTGTACCATTGGTCCACCCGCCTGTTTTGGTACAAGTACCATGCTGTTTTTGTTACTATTTCTCTGTAGTATAGTTTGAAGTCTGGTATCGCTATAAAGCCTGATTCACACTTCCTGCTTAGAATTGTTTTTGCTATTCTGGGTCTTTTGTTTTTCCATATGAATTTCATGATTGCTTTATCTATTTCTACAAGAAATGCCATTGGGACTTTGATTGGCATTGCATTGAACCTATAGAGAACTTTGGGTAATATCGCCATTTTGATGATGTTAGTTCTTCCTATCCATGAACAGGGTATATTTTTCCATCTTCTAAGGTCTTCTTCTATTTCTCTCTTTAGGGTTCTGTAGTTTTCATTATATAAATCTTTCACCTCTTTTGTTAGTTTGATTCCCAAGTATTTTATTTTTATTGAGGATATTGTGAATGGGGTGGTTGTCCTCATTTCCATTTCAGAAGATTTGTCAATGATATACAGGAATGCCTTTGATTTATGCGTGTTGATTTTATATCCTGCCACTTTGCTGAATTCATTTATTAGCTCTAGTAGTCTCTTTGTAGACCCTTTTGGGTCTGTTAGATATAGTATCATATCATCCGCAAATAGTGATAATTTAAGTTCTTCTTTTCCTATTTTTATGCCTTTAATTTCTTTTGTCTGTCTAATTGCTCTGGCTAGTATTTCGAGAACTAAATTGAATAGAAGTGGTGAGAGAGGGCATCCCTGTCTTGTTCCAGTTTTTAGAGGGAATGCCTTCAGTTTTTCTCCATTCAGGATGATGCTAGCCTGAGGTTTAGCATATATAGCTTTTACGATGTTGAGGTAAGTTTCTGTTATCCCTAGTTTTTCTATTGTTTTGAACATAAAGGGATGCTGTACTTTGTCAAATGCTTTTTCTGCATCTATCGAGTTGATCATGGGGTTCTTATCTTTAAGTCTATTGATGTGGTGAATAACATTTATTGATTTCCGTATATTGAACCAGCCTTGCATCCCAGTGATGAATCCTACTTGATCATGGTGCACAATTTTTTTGATATGCTTTTGTATTCGATTTGCCAGGATTTTATTGAGGACTTTTGCATCTAAGTTCATTAGAGAAATTGGTCTGTAGTTTTCTTTCTATGAAGTGTCTTTGTCTGGTTTCGGGATCAGGGTGATGTTGGCCTCATAGAATGAATTTGGAAGAGCTCCTTCTTTTTCTATTTCCTGAAATAACTTGAAAAGTATTGGTATTAATTCTTCTTTGAAGGTTTTGTAAAACTCCGCTGTATATCCATCCGGTCCAGGGCTTTTCTTGGTTGGTAGTCTTTTGATGGCTTCTTCTAGTTCCTCCTTTGTTATTGGTCTGTTTAAATTGTGTGTATGTTCCTGACTCAATCTGGGCAAATCATATGACTTAAGAAATTTATCGATATCTTCACTATCTTCTATTTTATTGGAATATAGGGTTTCAAAATAATTCCTCATTATCTTCTGTATTTCTGTAGTGTCCATTGTGATATTGCCTTTTTCATCCCGTATGTTAGTAATTTGAATTCTCTCTCTTCTTCTCTTTGTTAGCATGGCTAAGGGTCTGTTGATCTTATTTATTTTTTCAAAGAACCAACTTATAGTTTTATCAATTTTTTCAATGGTTTCTTTTGTTTCGATTTCGTTGATTTCCGCTCTGATTTTAATTATTTCTTGCCGTCTACTACATTTGCTGTTGTTTTGCTCTTCCTCTTCTAGGGTTTTGAGATGAAGTGTGAGTTCATTTATTTATTGGTTTTTTCTTTTTTTGAGGAATGACCTCCAGGCAATGAATTTCCCTCTTAAAACTGCTTTCATTGTGTCCCATAGATTCCGATATGTTGTGTCTGTATTTTCATTTATCTCTAAGAATTTTTTGATTTCCTCCTTTATGTCTTCTATAACCCATTGATCATTTAGTAACATATTGTTCATTTTCCAGGTGATGCAAGATTTTTCCTTCCTTCTTTTATCATTGATTTCCAGTTTCATTCCGTTATGATCAGATAAAATGCATGGTATTATCTCCACACCTTTATATTTACTAAGAGTTTCCCTATGGCATAATATATGGTCTATCTTTGAGAAGGATCCATGTGCTGCTGAGAAGAACGTGTATCCACTTGATGATGGTTGATATATTCTATATATGTCGGTTAAGTCTAGGTTATTGATTATGTTATTGAGTTCTATAGTTTCTTTATTCAGCTTTTGTCTGGAGGATCTGTCCAATGGAGAGAGCAGTGTGTTGAAGTCACCCATAATTATTGTGTTGTGGTCTATTTGACTCTTGAACTTGAGGAGAGTTTGTTTTATGAATGTTGCAGCACCATTGTTTGGTGCATACATATTGATAATTGTTATGTCTTGTTGGTGGATGGTTCCTTTTAACAGTATATAGTGTCCTTCTTTATCCCTTTTGATTAACTTAGATTTGAAGTTGGTTTTATTCGATATGAGTATGGCCACTCCTGCTTGCTTCCGAGGACTATGTGAGTGGAATGATTTTTCCCAACCTTTCACCTTCAGCCTGTGTATGTCTTTTCCTATCATATGAGTCTCCTGAAGGCAACATATTGTTGGATTTTTTTTTTAATCCAGGTTACTAGCCTATGTCTCTTGATTGGTGAATTTAAGCCATTAACGTTTAAGATTACTATTGACATATGGTTTGTACTTCCAGTCATGCTTATTTATTTATTTATTTTAATTTGGCTAGTTTTTCCTTTTTGGTTATTTTTTTTTCTTCCCTTTACTGAGTTACCTCCCACTGTTAGTTTTGGGTGCTGTTTTTCATTCCTCTTCTTGTAGTGTTTTGTTCAAAATGCCTTGCAGTGCTGGTTTTCTGGCTGTGAATTCTTTTAACTTTTGTTTATCGTGAAAGATTTTAATTTAATTGTCAAATCTGAAGCTTAATTTTGCTGGATACAGTATTCTTGGTTGGAATCCATTATTTTTCAGCGTTTGAAATACGTTGTTCCAGGATCTTCTCGCTTTCAACATCTGTGATGAAAAATCAGCCGTTAACCTAATTGGTTTACCCCTGAATGTAATCTGCCTCCTTTCTCTCGTAGCTTTTAATATTCTCTCCTTGTTCTGTATGTTGGATATCTTCATAATTATGTGTCTTGGAGTTGGTCTATTACAGTTTTGTATGTTTGGGGTCCTGTAGGCTTCCAGGATTTGCCAATCCATTCCATCTTTCATATCTGGGAAGTTTTCTAAGATTATTTCATTCAATAGATTGTTCATTCCTTTGGTTTGAACCTCTACACCTTCTTCTATCCCAATGACTCTCACGTTTGTTTTTTTTAATGACATCCATATCTCTTGGATAGATTGCTCATGATTTCTTAGGATCCTTTCTGTGTTGACTATATTCTTTTTGAGTTGATAAACTTTGTCTTCATTATCTGATGTTCTGACTTCTACTTGATCTAGTCTATTTGTAATATTTTCGCTTGAGTTTTTAATTTGGTTTATGGTTTCCTTCATTTCTAGGATTACTGTTTGATTTTTTAAAAAAAACTCCATCTCCTGGTAGAGCTCATTCTTTGCCATTTGAATTTGCTTATTTAATTCATTTTCAACGTATACTTTCATTGTTTGGACTTGTTGTCTAAAGTCTTCTCTAAGATTCTGTTTCATCTGAGTTAGGTATGCCTTGAGTTCTTTCTCTGTCCATTTTCAGATGCCTCTAGATTCTCCTGTGAATTTAAGTTGTCCTGCATTGTTTGTAATCCTTTTTTCCCTTGTTTATTCATGGTGCTCATGTTACTTTCCAACTCTGTTTGACTGCTGTGTTTCTGTTTTCTTCTTTAAATTTGTTTTGGTTTTTATAGTTCCAATATCTCTCCTTTGTGTTGGGAGACAATGTTTAGAGATGTTGGATTTAATTATGATTTAAGGTAAATTCATTAGTTTCCTTAAAGGCCTACAGATTTTGATGGCATATAGAGAATTGAGGTGTGAACTTAGGATTTTATGTTGAGGTCGAGCGATTTGATGGTATAGAGGTTAGTATATGTTAGCTTCTTTGGGGGGTTGCTCAAATGCAGGCGGATATTAACAAGAGAATAGACAGGAGTACTTGGGGGTAGTTAAGGGCTTAGGCGGACTATAGACCGATTCGTAGTATTCATCTATTTGTATTTAGTAAGTTATACGTAATCTGGGTGGTCATGCTTAAGAGGAAAGATGGGGAAAAGGTAAGGAAGCAAACCAAGAAAGAGAGAAGGAGAGAGGAAAGAAGAAAAGAATAGAAAAGAAAAAGAAATGATAAAAAACATAATAAAATGCAGTAAAATACAAATTACAATTAAAAAATAATATAATTTTTAAAAAAGAAAAAATAAATAAAATTTAAAAATTTTAAAATTTAAAAAAAAGGGGGCACTGTTAGGTTTCTATTTTCTTTGCTTCCAGTGGGTGGCACTGTGCCTTCCGGGCCAAGATTTTGCCCTCCCGCTATAGGAAACAATCCGTGTGAGGCCGCTCCCTCCTCCCCCCTCTGGTGTCTCTCAAAACCTGTTAGCTTAGGTTTATTCCTGGTGTCTAGTCATTTCGCTTCTCCTGCCAGCCAGGCCTTTCCCAGTGTGATACCTCTCCGAAGTTCAAGCTACACTCTGGGCCTGCAGTTTCCTGGATGTGGAGTGCGGCTATTGGGAACCGGCACCTTATTGTTTTGATTCCCTCCGCTAGCCCCTCCTCTGAGAGCTGGCGAGACAGGTTTTGTTTTCGCCGCTGGTGGGAGGGGGGAGTTGGAGGTCAGGTACTTTTACCTTTCCCCACGCCTCTATTCACGCTCACTCTGTTAATCACGCCCCTGGAAAGCCGGGGAGAGATTTTATGCGATTTCCCCGCTGTATGGGAGATGGTCTAAATGACACAGACCTGGTCTATCGCTGATGCAATCTGTTGAAAACTGGCGATGGTGACGTCGGCTCTCCAAGATGGTGGCCGCTGGCTTCCTTGGTGGGCTGCCCGGTTTGGAGGACAGAACTGGACTGCTTCTTTCCCCCATCTCAAACCCAGAACTCAACCCGGAGCACAGTGAGGGCACAGCTGGCAGGACCCCACAGAATCTGCAGCATGATTCCTCTATGTTGCTGGCACGCCGTTTCTAGGGACGCTGTTTCCCGGCACACTGCAGTCTCTCACAGCGGGGCGGTCTGCCCGATTGAACAGCCTGAATCTCCGGGCATACGGGTCACTCGCGGTTGAGCCCCCAGTAACCGATCCTCGGGCGATGGAAATCCTTCCTCTAGGTTTCAGTGCACCCCAATTTTGCTGGAAATTCCTAACAAGATAGCTTTTGGCCATTCTAACTCTTTATTCACCTGCACAGTGACGCGGTACACGGGGGTGATGCACTCTATTCGCTGCCATCTTTCAAGTGCGGAAGTGATGGAGTCATTGGTTCATCAGGGGAAAGGCAATGTGCGACAGTGCAGAGCAGAGAGGAGAACCCCAGGAACCCAGAGTGGGGCTGTAGTGGTTTCCTGTGATCATCTGCTTGTGTCTTGATGATGTAAAATGAGTGGAGATAAAGGTCCATAGAACTGTAGAGGTCATGAAAGAGTAAGAAAAGGATATTCATGGATGTTTCTAGAACAGGGAGCTACGAGAGACTAGGACATCTGAAGAAGACCCTAGAGAGTGGAGGAATGAAGAAGGTCTGGAAGAGAATGATAAACAGATGATGTGGAAGTTCATGGAGGCTGCTGAGTTGGTGACAGAAAAAATTGGCAGAAAAAGAAAGAAGCAGACACAAGATCCAGGAAAGGCCCTTAGAAAGATGGAGGATAGGGAGAGGGAAATGTCCTCCTGCAGAAAAAGTCAGATCATAAATAAAGTGAGGTGTCAAAACAAGAACTTGAAGCTGGTATAGTGGTGCATGCCCATAATTCCAGTGGCTCGGGAGGCTGAGACAGGAGGATCTCAAGTTCAAAGCCAACCTCAGCAACTTAGTGAGGCCCTAAGCTACTCAATGAGACCCTGTCTCTAAATAAGAAAAAAAACGGTCAGGAGTGGTGGCTCATGCCTGTAATTCCCATGGTTCAGGAGGCTGAGACAGGAGGATCTAGTGTTCAAAGCCAACCTCAGCAAAAGCGAGGTGCTAAACAACTCAGTGAGACCCTGTCTCTAAATAAAATACAAAATAAAGCTGGGATGTGGTTCAGTGGTCAAGTGCTCCTAAGTTCAATCCTTGGTATCTCAAAAAAAGAAAAAAAGTGGGGGGGGTGCTGGGGATGTGTCCAGTGGTTAAGTGCCCCAGGGTTTAATCTCCAGCATCAAAAAACACATCCAAAACAAACAAACAAACAAAAAACCCCAAGAACTTTAAGGTGAAGGATACAGGATGGCTTATTTCCCAGGCACCCTATGGAGAGATCAGATTGAGCTGTAGAGAATCAAGAATGTCAAAAAAGACGAGCACTAGTGAACACTTTGCATAGTGAGTTTAATGCTGTTTGGATGTTGAATGTCTTCCAAAAGCCTTGACTCTAGTGGGGTACTGTTGAGAGGTGGTGGAACCTTTAAAAGGTGGGCCCTAGTGGGAGGATGTAGGGTCATGGGGCATGCTTCCAAAGGGGATTGTGGGACCCTAGTGCCTTTCTCTTTTGCTTCCTCGTTATGAGATGAGCAGTTGGCCACACTCTTCTCCCATAATATGCTTCATCACAGTCTAAAAGCAATGGGCCTAACTCTTCATGCATTGAAATCTCTAAAACAATGAGCCAGAATAAACCTTTTCTTTTAATAAGTTAATTATCTCAGGTATCTTGTTACAGTGATGAGAAGCTGAGAAATACATTCAATGCAGTGAGAAGTAGCTCAAGATTTCCATGAGTGATGAAGAAGCAGGTAATGAGGATGAATTCGCCTCAGATTCTTTTTAAAAGACCATTTTCACAAGTGTGGGCATGTTCCCCCTCCTTCCCTTGAATCTGTTATTTGCTTGGAAAGTCTTGTGTTTTTGTGTGTGTATATATGCATGTGTGTGCAGCTTGTGCATATTTGTGTGTGTTCGTATAACAAGGGCTCTCCTGACTTTTTGATCTTTGCTTTGTTTGGGAATTGGGTATCTGTGTCTCTTTTTCAGTCACTGCAGTAGACAGTTGAGTATTAAATATTCCAAAGAAAATAAATGCCTTCCCTGACTCTCTAATTCAGTCTTCTGGAGGGGGGAGGGGAATAAAAGGAATGCCAGAGTTGACTGAGAGCTGAAAGTAGAAGCAAAGGTTATCTAAGGGCCACTGTCTGAGATAAACCCATTTCCCTCTGGGGCTATATTTTTCTCAAAACCTCATGATGGGAAGATTATCACCCCTTTTGTTTTTTGCCTGCAACCAATGTATAAGATAACCCAGCTCCAGTGCCTGATTGTGGAGAGTCCTAATTGGTGAGGTCAGGGTTGTACAAGTAGGGAAATTAAGCACAAGCCCCAGAGCTGGGCACAGAGTCCACAATGAGGCTTGATCTTCAGATCCCTCCAGGCATTTGCCATCCACATTGCTCATGGGGCAGAAGCACAGTGCAGTGATTAGGGTCCCCATGTGACTTTGGGAAAGTTGTTTTAGTCAGCTTTTTCACTGCTGCAACTTAAAGACCCAACCAGAACAATTTTAGAGGAGGAAACATTTATTTGGAGCCTCACAGTTTCAGAGGTCTCAATCCATAGACAGCAGCTTCTATTCCTTGCAGTGAGGTGAGGCTGAACATTATGGCGAAAAGTGTGGTAGAGGGAAGCAGCTCACATGATGATCTGTAAAGGAGAGAGTGAGAGTGAGAGTGAGAGAGAGGGAGAGGGAGACAGTCCACTCACCAAAAACAAAATATATACCAGAAAACCACATTCCCAATGCCCACCTCCTTCAGCCACACCTTACCCGTCTTCAATTACCACTGGATTAATCCTATCAGGGGATTAATCCGCTGATTGGGTTAAGGCTCTCACAACCCAATCATTTCTCCTCTAAACCTTCTTGCATTGTCTCACATGAGCTTTTGGAGGACACCTCATTCAAACCACAGCACAAGTCATTTAAATTCTGGGGAAACTTGGTATCCTTCCCTGGATTAGGGGCATCCATATTAGGAATGATTAATGTACCTGTATTACCTAATTAGTATAGTACCTGCTGCAGAGTTTAGCTGGTTGTCACTATTATTATAGATTTGATGAGCTTTCGGCGAGAAGCAAGAAGGCAGCGTGTATGGTGTTACTCAGTTCTCACTCACCCAGGACAGAATATAGACCAGGAGCACGTGGACAGCCCAGAGAAACTGAATCCATGGAGAGGAGGAGGAGGAGCCTCAGAAGCCCAGGGGACTGAGACCAAATTCCTCAAGTGTTCCTGGGGATGTTGTTTGTTTCTAGAGCAAGGTCCTCCAGGGCTTCACTACTCAGAGTACTGTCTGCATCAGTGTACTGGTGTCCCCTGTGAACTAGTTAAAAATGCTGACGCTGGGCCTCCTGAACTGGAATCTGTGTTTGTAACAAGATTCTCAGGTGATTCGTGTGCATGTTGGAGTTTGAGAAGCCTCTGATGGGCTGGGGATTTGATTAAGAGGTAGCTTACTTGCCTACTATGCCCAGGTCCCTGGTTTCAATCCCCAGCACTGGAGAGCGGGAAGCCCTCTGCTGTGAGCTGAGGAAGATTATAGCACAACTTTCCTAGTAACAAAGAACAGGAGAATCTCAGAACCCTTGCCCTCTGGGGAATGACTAAGAAGAGGTAATAGTCAAAGAAGAATCCTCTTCTGGCTGTCCCCTACTCACATGGCCCCTGTCCAGAAAGGCCATTAACGTGGAAACAGAACAGGACTTGAGGCCTCAGAAAAGTGGTTGAAACAATTTCTGGAAGCAAATTACCATCCCTGTACAGGTTGAGTTTGCAAAGTGCACAGAGATGCATGTGTGTGGTGTGTGTGTGTGTGTGTGAACAACCCTTCCTACAACATTCATGGCCAGGAAAAACAATGTCTGTTTTTCCTTTATGAACAGAACCAATGTGCCAGAATAAAAGGAAATATTAATTGATATCTCATCTGAGAATACAAAAACCTCTCAGAAAGAAAGGAGGCGCATTTCTAAAGACATGTAAGAGATTTTTTTTTTTTTTCTGTGATATTTAATTGGTCTCTGAGTCCACTTCTTCCTTTCTCTTTTCCTTTTCACCAACAGGTCCTTCTCTGTTACTTATTTATTTATTACTTAATCTGTGTTCAGCTCTTTCACTGAACATTGCACAAGTCAAAGCACGTTTGTCAGCTAGAGGACGCTGTGACATGGGCCTGTGGCTGCCTTCCCTCCCTCTGTGAACAAGTGAGGGTGCGGGTGATGGGACGCCCAAGGGTTCTGCTCTCACAATGCTCTAGCCTGACTTCTCCCAAGTGCTCCTTTTCCTCAGAATCCCACTCGCCCCTGCGTCTGGGGCCAGCCCTCTCTGCTGTCAGCGGAGACCCTTGTCCATCAGCACTTCTCACTGATCTGTCCCCTTTCAGTCAGGAATGTTTTCCTGATAAGGAACAGGAGTGGAATGTGGGCTCTCAGTCCAAGTTGCCCAGGGACAGCCTTTATCGCGTGGTGGGGCATGGGCAGGCGTGCTGCTCAGACAGCTCCCTGGGAACACTGAAAACAAAAATGACACTGAGCTCAGGAGAAGAATGTGCCAGTGATGTTTTCTCCAAGCTACCTTTGACCTGGTACTGCAAACAGCCACTTCTTTCCCTGCCTCCTCCACCTATGGGAATGACCTCATGGGACTGAAGTTTACTTAACAGTTCTGTTTAGCAAGCCAAGGGAGGGACTGGCCAGTTCCAGCCAACCAGTCCTCCTTCAGAGGCCCTGGATTCCTTTGTCCTTCTCCCTTGGCCTCCCCTGAGGATTCCTCTCACACAGGCAGAACAGAGAAAACAGAAAGGATGCCATCCAAGTGTCCAAGTCTCCACATTCCTCCCCCAGCCCCTGAAATTCTGCCTCACAAACTCCTTTCTTGGGTCCTGCACATTTTTTTTTTTAAATCATTCAGCATTTCCTAATAAAATTGTGCAAGTACCCTTGGGAAGGGAAATGACTCAAGACTTTATTTTATCATCTCATAGAGTCTAAGATGCACACAAGTCAAGGCATTGGAGAAGCCAGAGATGACTGGAGAACGAAGAAATAGACTTTGGGTGAAAACAAAAAGACAAGTTATTCCCCCGCCAACCACTAAATGGAACGAAGCAATGAACAAGGAAGAGAACACCAAGGGGGTTCTCTCTGACAGGTTTTGCCTCAGCTCAGAATAAAATTAAAGGCCAGGATTATGAAAACCCCAAACATTGATTTAATCAAATTTTATGAGTAGCAGGATGTATATGGGAGGCAAATGTACAGTAAAGCTTTAAGTTTTTATCTTTTTTCTCTTTTTTACAAATTAACTTTCAGTTATCTAAGTGATATATAAAAATATTCCCCCACTTAAAATATTTCTCACCTTCCAGAGAATTTGGAAACCATCTTTAATTACTGCTACATTATACAACATTCATGGTTCCCAATAGCCCTCTCCACCGCTTTGAGCAATTTGTAGTAGATTTCCCCCCCCCCCCCAACTTTCTTCCATGTGTGTTTACAGTTACTTATTGTACATATATCCTCCCTTCTCTGTTCCTATAGTTGCTGAGCAGTCTTTTGGAGTCATATCCTATATAATGTCCTGCAATTTGCTCTCTTCACTCAGTTCTTTCTGTGACATACACACAACCTCTTTCTTTTTACAACCACGGAGTTGTACTGCCAGGCATGTCTTATTTATCCATTCCTCTCTGATGGGCATATGGTTGTGGCTGGTTTTACCATGATAAACCATGCTGTAAAGACCTGTATTCATCTCCTTGGGTACATGTGTAATTGTTTCTCTTAGGTTTTCATCATTTTAAAAAATTGACTAGATCTTCATCTTTCATACTAGAAAGGCAGCAGGGAACATCTAAAACTGAAAAATTTTAGAAATTGCTGGATAGGATTACGTTTTTAAAAATAAAAGAGACAAACCAAAACAACTTAGAGGGACAATTAGAAATAAAGAGGAATACAACAGGGACACTGGTTTTTCTTTAACATTATGGCAGTATTTAGTTTTAAAACTATGTAATGTGCTTTTTAATAAAAAATAAAATTCAGATTTTAAAAAAGGAAAGAAATGAGAGAAATGAAAGATAAATGCCTCTGATTTCAGGGTTAGGACTGGCTCAGCTTTTTTTTTTTTCAGTTTTCTAGAACTGAAGTCATTTGGTGGCCCAACACTTTGCTGACTGGGTTGAATTATCTCCACCACACCCTTGAGAGCAGAGCAGAAACGCTGCCAGGGTTTTTCTGTAGAACTAGCACTGAGGAGACTGAATTCTCTCTATCCCTATTTGGCTTGAAAGGGGACCAGCTTGGGGTGAATCCTTAGGGCTTTAAACTACAGATGGAGTACAGACAATGGAGCTCATAAAAGGACAATTCTGTATGTCTTTTATCTCTCGGGATTTCTCTTTCCCAGGCCAGCTGACTCATGGTGTGGAGATCACAGAGCATAACAACCTGGCCTTCTGTGATTCCTCTCACCATGACTGCACTTAGGGGTTCAGACTGCCAAGTGAAGCCTGCACTGTTTGGCTCATATTCAGCTGGACCAGGGAATGGCCCCTTTCTTCAGGTGGTTGGGAATACTGGCCTCTGGCAGCGCCTATCTCCAGTGTAGCCAGCTATGTTCTCTGGAAACCCAGCTTCCTTGCATTTCATGTGCAGTCTTTCTCTTTATTGTGCAGAGCAGAAGCTTGTCAAAACCTGGGAAGCTGGCTGCTAGTATACCTAGACCATACTCAGATACCATCCATCAAGGTCATGGCACCTCATTTAGATATAATTAGCCTGGGAGGAAAGTACATTGAGACACTAGGTTGGATCATGCACTATAGAATGCATAAAATGAGAATGAAGACCTTGTTATGGTTTAGATATGAGGTGTTGCCTAAAAGCTTGGGTATGACAATGCAAGAAATTCTAGAGGTAAAATGACCTTTAACTTGATAGCACATTAGTCTACTTGAATGGATTACTGGGTGGTAACTGCAGGCAGTTAGGGAGTGGCTGGAGGAGGTGGGTCACTGGAGGCATGCCTTTGGGGTTCATATTTGTCTCGGATGAGCAGAGCTCTCTCTGGTTCCTGTTGTCATATCCTGAGCTCTTTTCCGTCACCATACTTTCCTACCATTATATTCTGCCCCACATGGGACCCAGAGCTATGGAGTCAGACATCTATAGACAGAGACCTTTGAAACCATGAGCTAAATAAACTTTTCCTCCTCTAATTTTTCTTGTGAGGTCTTTTGGTCACAGTGATGAAAAAACTAAAACAAGCATGGAGGTGTAGCTCAGTGGTAGAGACTTGCCTGGCATGCCCAAGACCCTGTGTTTCATCCCCAGCGTGATAAATAAATAAGATGAATAAGATAAAATGAGATAATGCCAACCACATAGTAAAGCCTCCCCCATACAGTCAGCATTCAATATTAAAATAAATACATAAGAATTAGTTATTAATATAATAATTATTATCATCTGCTTTGGTTAGCAAAGGTGCTAAGAACTGTGATAAATTAACTGTGTTCTCTTACCAACACACACACACACATTTCATTTTGTAACTAATTAAAAAATAGTTTAATACATACATAGTTGGATGGTAAACAAATCTCTGGATTCCAGAGCTTTCTAGTTTTTAATATGGAAAAACAAGACAAAACAGGAAATTTAGCCGAAGCAGGTTATAGACAAGGATGCTTGCTGTCTTTCCATAACCCTCTCAATCTTTGCCTGAAAATATTATTCTTCAAGATAATACTTGAGTAAACCTACATTATTTCCATAATCTGTCCCCAAGTACTGGAGATTTAGGTGGTTTCTTATTTTTCATATTATCTGGTCACTGGATAAACTTCTATGTAAAAGCCCTTTCCCATATTATTTCCTTACGTTAGAGTGACAATAAAGAAATATTTAGAATAATGACTCTATGTCCCCCAAAGATCCTCCATTAGAAGAAAAGATCCATTTTGCAGGATTTAGGCAAGGAAAGCACTTAAAATACATTAGGGAGTTTTCAGTGATAAAGATAGAAATTATGGTTCACCTGAGATTTCACTGAGGTGGCCAGAAGGGGCCCCTCCATAAGCATTTCGACCACTGACTCTCCCTCTATGCTCCCTCTACTGTTACTAGTGTCACTTCAAGCAGCTACTTCATACCTAGGCCTTCTTACTTTTGCATGTAAAATTAGGAATTTGGACCAAATGGCCTCTTGAGTTTTCTGCATCCCTTACCATCACACCCTGGAGAGTACACACAGACCTGGATATGGTGCTTCAGGGACTGTAGTGTATTGTATAACTGTAGTCCAATCTTTTCTAAAAAGTCTACATGTTAAAAGCAAGGACAAAACAGTCCTGACCTCTAATGAAGGATTTTTCTGGTGGCCTGAAGTTTAACTCAATGAGCTGGACCCGAGAATGCAATTTTTGAACATTTGAAAATGTTCAAATTTAAAAATGGTAGACTGTCTGCATAAACAAAAACAAACATCCACATAATCCCAAAATTTGCATAAAATTATAGCAATTCATCTACTTCCAGAGATCTGTTCATGGAAACCAGATTTTAAAAATTCGTTCTAATTAGTTATACATGAGAGTAGAACGTATTTTGACATATACATAGACGGAGTATAATTTCTCATTCTTCTGGTTGTCCATGATGTAGAGTTACACCAATTGTGTAATCATATATGCACATAGGGTAATAATATTCGATTCATTTTAGTATCTTTCATCTCATCATACATGCTCCCCTCCCTTCACTTCCCTCTGTATAATCCAAAGTATTTCTAATCTACCTTAGCCCCCCCAACCTTATTGTGAATTAGCTTCCACAAAGTAGAGAAAACATTTGGCCTTTGGTTCTTTGGGATTAGCTTATTTCACTTAGCATGATATTCTCCAATGCCATCCATTTACCAGCAAATGCCATAATTTCATTCTTCTTTAAGGCTGAGTAATATCCTATTGTGTATATACAACACAATTTCTTTATTCATTCATCTGTTGATTCTGTCTATGTTGGTTCCATATTTAGCTATTGTGAATTGAACTGCTATAAACATTGATCTGGCTGCATCTCTGTAGTATGCTGTTTTTAAGTCCTAATTTAACTCAGGAGTAGGATAGCTGGGTCAAATAGTGGCTCTGTTCCAAGTTTTCTGAGGAATCTCCATACTGCTTTCCAGAGTGGTTGCACCAATTTGCAATCCCACCAACAGTGTATGAGTGTACCTTTTCCCCCACATCTTTGCCAACATTTATTGTTGCTTGTATTTTTGATAATTGCCATTCTGACTGGTGTGAGATGGAATCTCAGTGTAGTTTTAATTTGCATTTCTCTAATTACTAGAGATGTTGAACATTTTTTTCATATATTTGTTGATCAATTGTATTTCTTCTTCTGTGAAATGTCTGTTTGGTTCCTTAGCCCATTTATTGATTGGGTTACTTGTTTTTTTTTTTTTTTTTTTTTTTTGGTGTTAAGTTTTGTGAGTTCTTGATATATCCTGAAGATTAATGCTGTATATGAGATGCATGTGGTAAAGATTTTATCCCATTCAGTAGGCTCTCTCTTCACATTATTGATTATTTCCTTTGCTATGAAGAAGCTTTTTAATTTGATTCCATCCCATTTATTGATTCTTGATTTTACTTCTTGTGTTTTAGGAGTCTTGTTAAAAAAGTGAGTTCCTATGCCAACATGGTGGAGATTTGGGCCTGCGTTTTTTGTTTTTTTTTTCTATTAGGTATAGGGTCTCTGGTCTAGTGCCTAAGTTTTTGACCCACTTTGAGTTTTTGTGCAAGGTGAGAGATAAGTGTTTAATTTCATTTTGCTACATACGGATTTCCAGGTTTCCCAGCACCATTCGTTGAAGAGGCTATCTTTTCTCCAATATATATTTTTGGTGACTTGTCTAGTGTGAGATAACTATATTTATGTGGGTTTGTCTCTGTGTCTTCTATTCTGTGCCATTGGTCTACTTATCTGTTTTGGTGCCAATACCATGCCATTTTTATTACTATGGATCTGTAATACAACTTAAGGTCTAGTATTGTGATGTCTCCTGCTTTGCTTTTCTTGCTAAGAATTACTTTGGATATTCTGGCTATCTTAATTTTCCAAATGAGTTTCATGATTGCTTTTTCTAGTTCTATGAAGAATGTCATTGGAATTTTGGTAAAATACCTTTCTCATGTATCTTGATCATGGTGATGCAATGCTGACTAACTCATAAGAGTTTTCTCTTTGTAAGTTAGTTGCCTCAGGTATTTTATTATAGTAACACAAAACTGACTAATAAAAGTGAAAGAACCAGAGAATGTGTAGACAAGGTTCTAAATTCCATATGCCTGCTTGAATCCATAGAGGTCCTTTTTCAGTACTGTCAAAATACCTGATGAGAACAATTTAGAGGAATAAAAATTTATTCTGGCTCACAGTTTCAGAGTTCTCAGTCTATAGTTGTCAACTCCATTGCTCTGGGCCAAAGGTGAGGCAAGGACATCATGGTGGAGGTCCATAGAGGAGGAAAACTGCTCAGCTCATGGCAGCTGGGCAGCAGAGAAAAGGGGAAGAGCAAGGGACAAAATATAATCCCCAAGGGCACACCTCCAGTGACCTACTTCTTCAGTGCTTTCTGATTTTATTAGCCTATGTAAGATTGTGTTAGAATAAGAGCTCTAAATATTTATTATTTTTATTTATTGGTATTGGGGATTGAACTGAGGGCTGCTTAACCATTGAGCCATCTCACCAGCCCTTTGTGTTTTTTGAGACATGGTCTTGCTAAGTTCCTTAGGATCTCACTAATTCGCTGAGGCTGGCTTTGAACTTATGATCCTCCTGTCTCAGCCTCCTGAGTCATGGGGCTGACAGGCATGTGCTATCATGCCCAGTTCTAGGTATTTAAAAAAGTTAATCTTTAATTATTTAAGTGATACATAAAAATATTCCCGCATTACAAATTTTCTCACCTTCTGGGTAATTCTGAAACCACCTTTAATTACCACTGCCTGACTCCAATATCCTTTTCTACCACAGTGAGCAATTTGGAGTAGGTTTTTCCAAAATTTCTTATGTATATTTACATTTGCATATTGTATATACATTTACTTCTCTCTTTCCATATAATTAAACAGTCTTGTGAGACTGTGCCCCATATAATATTCCTGCAATTTTCTTTCTTCACTTAACTGATGACTTGAATTTTTTTCTGTACACACACACGCACACACATACACACACACACACACACACAGTCAGTCGTTGATGGGCCTTTATTTATTTTATTATTTTTATGGGTGCTGAGATTATAATCTAGTGCCTCACACATGCTAGGCAAACACTCTACCACTGAGCTACAACCTGAGCCCATACACAGACTTTTTGCAAATTTCCTTTATTTCTCCAGTTCTATAGAGATGATTCTAAATTCTGGAGTTTTAAGATATTGCCATAAGGTTGATGGGATAGTGAGCTCTATTCTTTGTGCCAAGTCCACACAGACCACTCTGCTGAGATACATTATTTTCCACCTTACTTTGTGCTCCTGGCATTCACTAAGATGTTAGAGTCAATACCTATGAATGTTCTTACCATGGTCTTATCATGGTGTCCAGTTTTGGGTTCATACGCTCTAAACCCTCATTGTCATGACCACAGGTGCTGGAGAAAGTGGGAGGGTTACCTCAGGCTTTCTCTGCCTAATTGCCTCCTAGGGTTCTGGTAGAAAGTGGGGGAAGAGACTGCTCTACTCCCAGACCCTCTTAAATAAATATGGGACTCTATCATTGCTCATTCTGCAGGTGTTGAGCATAAAGGAGCTACAGAGTGCAAGGACACCTTTAGGTGATATCAGCATCTTACTCTCCAACTCTCTTCCCCTGGTTTAAGAAATCACTATCTGGGTCGCGCGGAGGTTCGCTGGGCAGTGCTGTCTCACCAGTGAGGCTGGGAAACCGGCAAGTCCCGAGTCCTGTCCAACCTGCAGCCCCCAGCCCTCCGCCACCATGGAGTACCTCATTGGTATCCAGGGCCCCGACTATGTTCTTGTCGCCTCCGACCGGGTGGCCGCTAGCAATATTGTCCAGATGAAGGACGATCATGACAAGATGTTTAAGATGAGTGAAAAAATCTTACTCCTGTGTGTTGGAGAGGCTGGAGACACTGTACAGTTTGCAGAATATATTCAGAAAAATGTACAACTTTATAAGATGCGAAATGGATATGAGTTGTCTCCGACAGCAGCAGCTAATTTCACACGCCGAAACCTGGCTGACTGTCTTCGGAGTCGGACCCCATATCATGTGAACCTCCTCCTGGCTGGCTATGATGAACATGAGGGGCCAGCACTCTACTACATGGACTACCTGGCTGCCTTGGCAAAGGCCCCTTTTGCAGCCCATGGTTATGGTGACTTCCTGACTCTCAGTATCCTGGACCGATACTATACACCAACTATCTCACGTGAGAGGGCAGTGGAGCTTCTTAGAAAATGTCTGGAGGAGCTCCAGAAGCGCTTCATCTTGAATCTGCCAACCTTCAGTGTTCGAATCATTGATAAAAATGGCATCCATGACCTGGATAACATTTCCTTCCCTAAACGTGAACTCTAACATCATACCCTCCTTCACTTGCCAGGAAACTGTTTTTGACAGGAATCTTTAATTTTTTTCTACTCTTTGGATGTGTACTCGTGAAAGATGGTTAATTCTGAATAAAATTAAATATGGGTAAATTAAAAAAAAAAAAAAAAAGAAATCACTATCTGGTTTCCCAAGGATTGGAGGATTCCAATTCTTTATTCTCTCTCTCTCTTTTTTTATATACCTTAATTTTGTTTATTTATTTTTATGTGGTGCTGAGGATCAAACCCAGGGCCTTGAGCATGCTAGGCGAGAGTTCTACCGCTGAGCCACAACCCCAGCCCCCTCTTTATTCTCTTTGGAGTCCCATTGACAGCATTTGTGCTGTCATGATTCCTTCATGGCTTTATTTTGATACTCAAAACCAATCTTTTGGAACCCAAACTTCTTTTCCTTATGAAAATATTTAGTTCTTTTCATTAAGAATTTGAGTTTCCATTCTTTATCCATGAAGTCCATGCACTTCAGAAATAGATCACAGACTTTGTTTCCCAACACAGCTGTGAGAAATTGCTAAACATTTAGTGTTTTAAAAGAATATACATTTATTTAGTTCTGGAGGTTAGAAGTCCAACACTAGTTTCACTGGTCTATAGTCAAGGTGCCAGCAGGGCTGAGATCCTTCTGGAGACTCCAAGGGAGAATACCTTTCCTTGCCTTTTTTTTTTTTTTAAAGAGAGAGGGAGAGAGAGAGAGAGAGAGAGAGAGAGAGAGAGAGAGAGAGAATTTTTTTAATATTTATTTTTTAGTTTTCGTCGGACACAACATCTTTGTATGTGGTGCTGAGGATCGAACCCAGGCTGCACGCATGCCAGGCGAGCACGCTACCACTTGAGCCCCATCCCCAGCCCCCTTTCCTTGCCTTTTCCAGCTGCTAGGAAGTTGCCTGTGTCCCTTGGCTTCTGATTCCATTTCTCCAGCTCTGAAACTAGTAGCATAGAGCCTGGTCAGTTCACATTACTCTCTCTCTCTCTCTCTCTCTCTCGTTCTCTCTCTTCTGCCTTCCTCTTCCACGTAAAAGAATGTTTGTGATCACCATGGGCTCACCAGGATAATCTCAACTTGGGACCAGATGATTAGCAAACTTAATTCCATCTGCAAATTTCCTTTGCCACTAAACTGAATATATCCGTGGGTTCCAGTAATTAGCACATGGACATCTTCCAGGAGAAGAGCATTATTCTGAAGAGTTCAGTCATGCCAAACTTCAGCCAATCAGCACAATCCATTCTCCCAGCTATATTCATAGCTGTCTGATGTTGGTATAGAGTCATTGGCATATAGCCCATTAGGTATAGAGACTAATTCAGTTCAATATGAGAATGTCAAATGTGGCTACGAATGCTGGGACAGAAGGATGTTCCCTCTTCAAGACTTGTGCTGGTAGAGTGGTAGCCATTGGCCACATTAGGTTATTGAACACTTGAAACATGTATTCTATGAATTGAGATGGTCTATAAATACATATTGGGTTTTGAAGATTTACTACAAAAGAAAAAACAATATAAAATATCTACCAATTTTATATTAAATACATGTTAAGATAATACTTTGTGTATATTGGGTTAAACAAAATATTTATACCCTCTTATTCATTTTAAAAAATGGGATTACTAGAAAATTTAAAATTACACATGCTGCTTGTTTGAATGTGTCCCCTTCAAAATTCAAGTGTTATCAATATGATAGTACTTATAGGTGAATGCTGGGCATGGTGATGCACACTTGTAATTTCAACAACTCAGGAGCCTGAGGCAGGAGGATTGTAAATTCAAGGTCAGCCTCAGCAACTTATGTGGCTCTAAGCAACTTAATGAGACTCTGTCTCAGAAAGAAAGGTGGGGGTGCTGGGGATGTAGTTCAGTGATAAAGTGTTCCTGGGTTGAATCCCCAGTTCTTTCCAAACAAACAAACAAAACACTTAGAGGTGGGCCCTCTAGGGGGAAATACGCCATGAGAGGTCTTCTTTGTTAATGGGGAGTTAATGCAAGTCTTCATGCAGCTCTAGCTTGTTATCTTGTTCCCTTCTGTCTTCTGCCATGTGAGGATGCAGCCTGCCTCTACTCTAGAGCATGCAGCCCTTTCCAGACTGCGTAGAGCGATGACAGTGAATGGGAGAGCAGTGTCTGAAATTAGGGTCCCTGATGACTTCATGGCAGTGGCATGCTTGGTACCAGGGAAAGTTTCTGGGCAAAGGTGCAGGATGCCTAGTTGCTATGGTAATGCCCTCTATGAGTGCATTAGTGCTAGAGTCTTATCAGCCTCAACCTTGATCTCAGGCACACAGCTCCTGGAAGTAAAGGTACTCTTTTTCTAGATAACCACAATATTTCACTAGCTCTGCTGCTGCTGAACCTGCCCGCACAACAGTAACTTTAAATAATGGACTTTCTTGAGAGCTATTCAAAGCTTCTAACATTGCACAATTGTAACTGTAGTATGTAACTGAGGAATAAGCTTGCATAATGTTGTTAACTCTAATTTTCATGAATACAAAGAATAATGCTTGCATAGTCTTTAGTTTTATTAATCAGGCATATATAATAAAGATTGCTAGCATAATTCTTTAGATCTGCTTCTCCATCAGGGAGCAGTGCTCCACCCAATCCCAGCTGTTAACTTCAACAACCTGTGTATGTGAGTCTTTATTTTTCTATCGCTCCTTACTGGAACTTCTTCATTTGGCCATGCTGGTAGCGGCACCAGATGACCAACCTGCCACCACCTCTCACAACCATACTTGCCTGCATCTTGATATTGTACTTCCCACTCTCCAGGACTGCAAGAAAATAAACTTCTGTTCTTTATAAATTATCTGATCTGTGGTATTATAGATGCACAAAACAGAATGAGACAGCTTGCATTCTCTTTCTATCAGCACTCTCCTAGCTGGTGTGGTGAACAGATGGAAAAGCTAGAACTCCAGCAGCAATTTTTTTCCCCACTATGTGGGAAATGAGTTTAGGACAAAGGGGAAACCAAAGAAGGTAAAACAGAGAGGAGAAAGTAATCATTTTCTCAGTAACATCCTTGGGCCACTGGCTCCTCTAACAGAAGTCTTTCCAGTTTGAAGCACTTATAGACAATAGATTCCCTCTTCTTTAGCTCTGCAGATCGATGCTTCACCAGGATGTGCTTTCCCTTCCCACAGCTTCAAATACAATTTTTAGGGGCTGGAGGTGTAGCTCAATGGTGGAGCACATGCCCTGGGTTCAATCCTAGCAGCAATAAGAAGGAAAAAATACAATGTTTAGATAAATCTTTGAGCAATTAAAACAATTAGTGCTTTTTAAAATTATAAAAGTAGTACCTTTCATTGTAGAGAGTTTGATTAAAGCAATAAAGTAAGTAAGTAAGAAAATATCATAATTCAAACCTCAAAGATTGCCTCTGGGAGTGTTTATTCTTCCTCACTTAAGCAAACATTCCATTCTGGAATGTGGGACTCAGATTTTGCTTAAGAAAAACACTGCAATCATTATTACATCATCCAGGCAGCAGCATCCAGAGTGTGTTTGGCTGGCAAGATGGTCAAGAGGATGGGGATAGCCGAAGCAATTCAGAAGGCACATGCTTTCCTTCTTGCTGCTTCTGGAAACTTCTCAATTCCCACAGTCCCTCTGCTCTTTTCTGAGACTTTCTGAGGATTTGGGGCCTCTCTTCTCAAACTGTGTCATAGCTGATTCTCATGGCATGTGACTGCCATCTCCTTAAAGATAAGCTCTGAGGCTTCCCTTCACCTTTCGCCTTTTCAGAACAGGTCCTGTCTGTTTAGTGACTTCTGGTGCAAAACATTCCATTCCGTGCTCTGGACTCTGATGTTCACTGCCAGCCTCATCAGCTCTAGCTACTCTGTAAGCCTCCTTCCATTACAGTGCCCTTAAAGCAATGTCCAATTTCACCTGAGCAAAGTTTAGGATGTCTTGGTAATTTGTATAAGTTTTTTTTTTCTTGGTACCAGGGATTGAACCCAGGGGTACTTAACCACTGAGTCACATCCCCAGCCCTTTTTATTATTTATTTTGAGACAGAATATCACTAAGTTGCTTAGAGCCTCTTTAAGTTGCTGAGACTGCCCTTGAACTCGAAATCTTCCTGCATCAGCCTTCTGAGACTCTGAGATTACAGGTGTGCACCATCACTCCAAGCTTTGTACAAAATTTTAAAATACTGAAATAGAGCTTTGCTGATAATAATACAGAAATTCCATGGGCATGGGTTGAAAATCTCACAATAACAAAAACAGCAGGAAGTTAAGAGCAAAAAGCTCTTTGCTTCAGAGCTGCCTTCCTGCTGCTTGCTCTTGCTTATGAGAAGTCATCTAAGCCCGGAAAGCTTCCTTTCCCCAAAAGAGAATGTGACACTTTCTGTGTCTCTAAAATTTTATTCTGTACCAAATTAACATTGATCAGTTTACCTTCTTTTCTAGCGTAACTTTTTGTTTTTTTTAAATAATGCTGAGAATGGAGAATCACAGATATGAAATAAAGAGATTCTAAGGACATTTTCAACTTAATTAAATGCTATTTTTTAACTAAAAATTTAAAATTGATTTTGAATATAGAGATGATTTCAGTCATAAATTTATGATTCTATAAAAGTTATATGAAGACTTTCTAAAGACTATTACAGTAATTAAACAAAGGAAGGCAGTATTAGAAGTTAGAAGTGAGATGTTGCTCGTGTTAGGTTATATTATAGATAGGAGCTCAGGACTTCCTACAGTTCCATGAGGCTTATATGCAGGAAATAATAGTCAGATGGGAATCAAAGGACTTCATTAATAGATGTTAACCTGTTGGGTATGGTGGCCCACACCTGTAATTCTAGCAGCTCTGGAGGCTTAGAGAAGGATTGAAAATTCTAGGCCAGCCTCAGCAACTTGGACCCTCAACAATTTAGCAAGACCTTGTCTCAAAATAAAAAATCATATATGGCTCATTGGTTAAGTGCCCCTGGGTTAAAAAAAAAAGTGAGTGAGAGAGAGAGAGAGAGAGAGAGAGAGAGAGAGAGAGAGAAAGTGAGAGAGAAAATGAAAAATAGACAGCAATCTTCCATGCAGGCTGCTTTGGTGGAGGTGGGGGTTAAAGAATGTGACTTAGGCTAGGAAGACAAAATTGGCCTTTTTGTCCTCTGCCCCATTGAATCCAAGGTGACCCTAGCTACAAGTAGCCTCAAGCCATCTGACCTGCCCCATTGTAAGGAGAGAGAAGCAAGTTTAGAGACTTGGCCAGGCTTGACAGCCCACAGACCCACAGACACTGATCTTGACCTATTCTGCTAATTACCTCAGATGCAGGAGGCAGAAGGTTTGAAGTTGAGGGGTCTTGCCATGATGCTACTAACTTTTAAGATAGAAATGACAGCTTCTAAAACATTTCATAATGAGTTAGCAATTTTTCCTTTCTTTGAGTAAAGTAGGGATGTGGAGGGGTGTACAGAGGGGCAGAAATATTAGTTGCATGGTCTCTTCTCTGACAGATTACACCTAGTCTAGAACCTCATACCTAGTGGCACACCAGCAGGAATTTGCTACTTACTTGACTCTGTGTGTGTGTGTGTGTGTATATATATATTCCCGACTTACGATGGTTCAACTTTGGTTTTTCAACTTTATGATGGTGTGAAAGCAATATGCATACAGGAGAAACTACTTTGAATTTTGAATTCGATCTCTTCCTAGGCTAGCAGCATATGGTATTACAGATACTCTGTTGAGATTCTGGGCAGGGCAGCAAATTGCAACTCCATCAGCCACACAATTGTGAGTACTAACAACTGATTTCCTACCGTGCACTGTGCTGCTAAGCTAGGATGTTTAGTAGGTTAGATATACTCACTACATTTTCCGTTTTTTCAATACAAGTTGAACTTATTAGGACTTAGCCCCATTGTAAGTTGAGGAGCACCTGTAATTCCTCTCCTTAATTTATAATCTAACTGAGGAGATAATAAACACACACACACACACACACACACACACACACACACACAATGTATCAATAAAGATTTACATACCTGGAGTTTGATTCCTAGCACTGCAAAGTCAAAAAGAAACAAGCAAGCAAACAAAAAGATTTACATAGCTGAGTGTAGTGGCACATGCATGTTGTCACAGCTATTTGGGAGGTTGAGGCAAGAGGGTCACTTGAACCAGGGAATTCAAGGCCAGCCCAGGCAATGTAGTGAGACCCTGTCTTAATCAATCAATCAATCAATAGATTGACATAAATGGTAAAGACAACAATAAAACTATAAAGCAGTCAATGTTTAATTGTCCAGTGAATTATAAGGACAATATTTATTAAAGGCTTTCTGAAGAATGACTCACTGTCAGCTGGGCTGGCTGGGGAAAGGCCCAAGGAAAGAAGATTTCAACTGGATCTTAGAAGACAGTTTTAAATTGGAAAGAAGAAAAGAAGAAGATGTTCTGAAAAGGTGTGGACAAGTATGGCAAAGATCAGAATAGGTTTCATAGACAGTGAACCAAAAGGTTTTTATCAGAGCAAAGAATTCATTAGGAAAATTGTGGAAAATAAGATGGACAGGTTATATTGGCATCAGATTTTGAAGATGTTTGAATGACAAGCTAAGAAATTATTAAGTACTGGGAAGCTATTATGTTTGGATATTAAGTGTCCCCTAATAGCTCATATGTGAGACAATGTAATAAGGATTAGAGGTGAAATGATTGGGTTATAAGAGTTTAACCTAACTAGTGCACTAATCTCCTGATAGGGATTAACTTGGTGGTAACCATAGTCAGGTAAAGTGACTTGGGGGCATGCCGGTGGGGTTTATATTTTGTCCTTCATGAGCAGAGCTCTCTCTGCTTCCTGACCATCATATCTTGAGCTGTTTTCTCTGCCACACTATTCTGCTATGATGTTTAGCTTCACCTCAAGCTCCAAGGAGTGGAGACCTCTGAAACTGGGAGACCCCAAATAAACTTTCTCCTTAAAATTGGGCTAGGGCTGTGGCTCAGTGGTAGAGCGCTTGCCTAGCACACATGAGGCATTGAGTTCAATTCTCAGCACCACATTAAAAAAAAAAAGTAAAATAAAGTCATTGTGTCCATCTACAAATTAAAAACAATGAAATGTTTTTAGGTCTTGTGGTCATAGCCGTGAAAAAGCTGACTAAAACAGAAGTCACTTAAGGTTTCTAAGCAGAGTAATGACAAAAGGTAAGTGGAGTTAAAACAAGACTTACTTTGGAAAATAATGCTCAAAAATAAATAATAATGTGATACTAGGGTGCTCAATATTTTTTCTCCTCTACTTCATAAGCATTTTGTAATGGTTTAATTTTTACAATTCTAAATCATACTTAGGTCTTTTCTTGCTTAAAAGTATAAGTAATTTGGATGGGGATTGTAGCTCAGTTGGTAGAGCATTTGTCTAGCATGTGTGAGGCACTGGGTTTGATCCTCAGCACCACATAAAAGTAAATAAACAAAATAAAGCTGTTGTATCCATCTACAACTAAAAAAATAAAATAACAAATAGTATAAGTAATTTTCTGGTCTCCATATTTTACTCTTTATATTCTTACTCCTTTTATAGAAGCTTTTGACTTTAGATATTTGGTTTTGATTTATAATACATTGAGGTTTCAAACTGGCCTGCTCTTACTTAGGGTTCCAGATCCATAATATGTGGACATCCCACACTTAGACATAATCTCCTTGGCTTGTGACTAGAGTCTCTTGCTTAAGACATCATGTGTTGTTCTTATAAAACACCTAATTAGGAAGTTTTCTGCTTTTCTTCATCCATAACCTTATCAGAAAAAAGGGGTAGATGTTTTAATTGTGTTCATTTCTTTTCCCAAATGCATATTGATGACTCACTGATTTCATACTGGACTCATTTTTTTCTGTGTGTGGTACAAGTTTCCTTTATAAGATAATGTAATATGTTCATGCCTTTCTTTCTACCATAGCTTATCCATCCACACACGGATTCCATTCATCCCCATAAGCTAAAGGGAAAACAGAAATAAACTGACTTGGCCAATACATATGTTGGAAGGGTGAGGGGGGTGGAAGATTCATGGGTCATCCAATATATAAATTTTTTTAACTGGGTATTTTAAAAATGTGTTTGGGCTGGGGTGTAGCTCAATGGTAAAGCTTGCTTAGCATGCACTAGATCCTGGATTTGATCCTCAGCAAATTTTGGTAAAATGTATCTACCATAACATTTACCATTTTAGCTGTATTCAAATATACAGTTCAGTGTCTTTAAGTACATTCTCAATCACAACTATCTGTAGAACCTTTTCATCATCCCACCTGAAACTCTGTATCCATTCAACAGTAACTGACGAAGATGTATAATTCTGAAATGTTTGCTACTACATCTATCTCCCTTTGAAAGAAGCAAGACATAGTAGAAAGAATTTTATTTTTGCTGTGCAGACCTGGGTTGGAATGCTGGCTCTGCTTAATTAGCAATGTGATATTAGAGATGCTGCTTTATTCTCTGAATTTCTTTTCCTTCCAGGCAGATGGTATATGGCCCATAATAGGGCTCAATGATAGTTTTTCCCTCTTCTTCTCCCACATTCCAGTGTGCCTTCCAGCGATTGGAATGCCCAAAGAGTTCTAGTCATTTCAGTGAGTTTTAACGTGCTTCACTCTCTTCTTCATCTCCTGTTAAGTGTACTTGCCTTGAATGTCCAACTTTTCTATTTATGTCCACTCCTTTTGAGATGTCAGAAATTGGAATAATAGCTGGGTTTACAGTGAACTCATCTATTTTTCCATACTTCTTCTCTGTGGAAAAGTACCTTTTCCTTAAAATATCCTTAATTGATGTTGTTCCTAAGAGTAGGAGCTTTAAGGTCCAGGAAATTTCAAAGGAGAACTATAATCCTGGATGCTTAGTAGAACCTTTCTTATTAGCCTGGAATTGAGGTGAAGGCTGAAAGCTGTGGATAAGAACTACTAATACTGTGAGGAGTTGCCAATATCCAGAACCAGATATATTTCCCCGAGGTGACCAAGCAGTGGTGAAACAGGCTCTGTTACTATCACCCTCCCTCCCATAGATTCTATTAGAGAGAATGGGGAAGAGTTCGGGGGTCACATGCTTCTCTTCTGTGAACCCATGTGAAGAGAGGTGCTTCCCAGGGAGTTACTCAAAGGCAGTGAGGTTCCCCTGGAGAAGCCCTGATTGGGCATCTCACTTCTCTGTTGGACATAGGCTTAGTCTACAGATTTGCTGCCACCTCTGTGCTGGTGTGAACAGGCATGGTGAGCCAGAAAAAGAAGGCTGGACTCAGGTGGGGGTAGTCAAGGGAAAGCTGCAATCTTGGTGCTGGAAGATGGCACTGTCACCCATTGGGATGGTGGTATTTGTGGCAGTTTTACAATGTTAAATTTCAGCTGGGTTGAAACAAGCTACCCATAACCCCCTTCCTAACATGTTACTAGTTAGGGTTGGCCGTAGGAGGAACTTGCAGGAGATTTGGAAGACTAAGTGGAACAGTAGCAGTGTTTACTCTTGGAATGTCCTACTAGGTCAAGAGCTGTTTCAACTTATGCAGGTTTCTGCAGATTTGATGTCTCTGTTGTTGGTGTGGAAAACAAACTAGCCTGATACTCCAGATCTGTAGGATCCCTTCCTTCAGCTTTCCTGAATCCTGGGCCAGGTGCAAGTGTGGGTCTGGGGCAAAAGCAGTAGCATCTTCTACAGATCATAGCAACAGAGCCAGGGGCTCTGAGATGAGAAGGGGCTGACATGGATTCCAGTGGGAGACAGATATGGGTCCAATTGCCCCCCTCCCCCCACTTTGTGTTTATCTTTCCTTTCTCATCACCTGTCCTGTATCCTAAGCACTGAATGTTTGTTTGTGTTGAAATTTAGTTAAAAAAAAAAAAGAAATATGAGCCAAAAAGGGAGATAAAGAAAATATTGTCAGTCAATGGACTTCCAAGTAAATGGCCAAAACCTTGATGGAAAATTCCTTTGTTCCCCAATTAATCTAAAACTAGAGTAGCTATAATAACATAAAAAATGATCTTTTTGTTCATGTTTATACTAACATAGAGAAGTAATGCTTTTTCCCACAGCCCAATCCCGTGAATGTGGACTTGAATGGAAACTCTAGCATACAGACTTAAAAACACATTCCTATAATTTTAGCTCAGTGAGACGTGGCATGCCATCTGCATAAACAAACACTTCTGTGGATGTACATTACTCCTGTTTTTGATGTAGACATATTTATACAGATCATGAGGATTCCAGCAAGAGAGTCTAACTGGGAACTCAGACATGTTCAGGCATGGCTGAGGGGCCAGGGTGTGAGACCACCCAAGATTGACTTACATGAAGGCCTGAAATGCCACATACATGGAGCAATGATGGGACAAGCTGGTAGAGAGAGTAGACCCCCAAGAATAATATCACCCGACTTTGGGAAACCAAGGAGATTTGTTATCCCTTTTCTTACCCCAGACAAGTATGTCTGAGAGGAAGGTGCTATATATACAAGCCCCTGGGTCTAGAAGTGTAGTTTAGAGTATGAGGAAGATCAAAATTCCCCCAGCACCAATATGCTGCATTGGTGTCATAGTGTCCCTCCCTTGTGATCAGGAATTTGAAAAAAAAAAAAATGTGTGTGTTACTAGAGTCTGTGGACCAAGTAAGAGATAATGGTGGAAGGAAATACTGGTGGAACTAACTTCTGCCCCTCTTCAACATAGTTCCTGCTACTAAAAACCAACAAGACCATGAAAGTAAGGGATGTGTTAGGAGCAGCACCTGTTCATTGTGACCTGTCTTTGCTGACCTCTCCAGCGCATTTCCTCCTGTCTCCCCTCACTCTGTTTTCTGCCTTGGGTCATGGAAATCCCCTGCCCCCCACCACCGAACAGTAAGGTTTCTTGCACCTTCCTGGGATTCAACTCAAATGCAGTTTTCATCTGCTATGTCACAGTATCTGGTATGCCATGAACCCCTTACAGGGGTTAGATAGACTTTATGGCACAAAGTGATCCTTTGAAGTGTAAGTCATGTCACTACTGTGCTCAAATCACTCCACTGGCTTCCTATCTCATTCAGATATCACAGAGTAGATGACCAGTAAATACTTGTGGAATCAACAAATGCTCCCATTTTAATAATTGCAAGCATGCCTTTGCAAATACTTATTAACAGGCCTCTACTAAGTAGTATGATTCTTGGAAACAGAGGACTTATCCATCCTTTCATTTATTGATCCAACCAAAGTTTCTGAGTACAACACGTTAGGCAGTGGAGATGCCTCATGACAAAAACAGTCCTGACCTTAACCCTTAGGGAATCTGCAGCTATACTACAAAAAGTGAATTTTGACAAAATGAATTTTGGAGGGTATGTCGAAGATGGAGTCAGAAAGCACTGTGGGAAGCATGGGATATTAATAACAGCAGCTCACATTGATGTTGTTACTACCTGTGTGCCAGGAACAGTCACTGGTAGATACTATGATCTTCATTTTACAGAGGAGCAAGGGAGACACAGAGAGATTGTATACCTTACCTGAGTTCACTCATCTAGTATGTGGCAGAGGTAGGATGTGAACCCAGGAAGCCTGCTTCCAAAACCCTGCTCAGCCACTGGGCTAGGGAAGGTTTGAAAACTATTCCACTCCTGCTGCCTTACAGAGGTAGAATGTGTCTTTCTTTTTTCCACCTCCACCATCAACCAGCTGAGTTGAGGTGACACCCCTACACAGTGCAGAGTCCACAAATTCAGGCTGCCCCCTCCTGTACCATTTGGATACCTGTGGCCTCAGTATTCATCATGATTGCTGATGTCAGTTCAGGACTTAACCAGTTAACAAAGCATTTTCATAGGCTTTAAAGCACTTAATCACATCATAGAACTAATTGGGAGGTATCCTAGTGGCCATTTCATGTGAGAGACATTAGAGTGAGACCAGGAGGGACACTGGTAGGAAGCAGTGTTTTTTAGCTTCAGAGTTTTTAGGTTTTAGCTTCAGAGGGGCCTTGGGAGCAGCCCCACTGGGATCCCGGATCTCAGTGTGGACTTTCCCAGCTTGGGGTCTTGAACAAGTTGCTGTGGAAGCAAGTTGCTTAGAAAGTGCTTTCCTAAGCTGGTCTTATTGTCCTAAGCAGGGTTTTTCAACCTCAGCACTACTGAAAGTTGTAGGGGGCTGTCCTATGCACTGCAGGATAAAAGGCTTCTCTACTCACTAGATGCCAAAAGTACTCCTTCCTTTAGTCATAACAACCCCAAATATCTCCAGACATTGTTAAATGTCCCCTGGAGATAAAATCACCCTGGTTGAGACCCACTGCCTTAAAGACAGGCCAGGAAGAACCAAGACTTATTGAGGCTCACCCTCCAGAATGTGGCCGGGTGGATACGGTGATCATCTCAGCCCAGCAGCCCCATCAAAGTCCTCTTGGTCTCCAAATCAATCAGGAATACACATTTTGTGCCCTGCACACATTTTTTTGTTTTGTTTGCGGTATTGGGGATTGAACCCAGGGGTACTCTAGCACTGAGTTACATCCTCCAATCCCACTTCTTTACTTTTTTTTGGAGACAAGGTCTCACTAAGTTGCTGAGATTGGCTTCAAACTTGCAATCCTCCTGCCTCAGCCTCCCAAATTGGGATTATAGGCTTACTCCATGGCACTTAGTTTCAGCATGCATCTTAGTACTTAACATTATAAATGTTTGCACTTGATTCTGCCACAGTTCCCTGTATCCAAGATGGGTTGCCTCTGGGCTGGAGGAAAGGGACAGGCCCAGGCATCAAGTTCACAGAGCCAATGACAGGATGAAGGTGTAGGCGATGATGGTCTTTTCAGGGTCCCCTGGCTTCCTAGGCTGTTGTTGGGCTACAGCAAGCACTGTGCACCTACCTGGATATTTAATTTGAATGTTAGTAGTTCTAAGAGCACATCTCACTTTTCTACTTTTTCTATGGATTTTTAATTACTACTTAAAATCTGTGTTCTTTTTAGAGCATCAATCAAAAAAAACCTGCTCTTTTTATGAGAGATTAATATTTCTTTTTGTAGAAAATTTCATCCACACTGCTTAACCCATTTTGTTGTTCTGTTCCAGACATGGAACGCCTGTAAAAACTTAAATGAAACAACAGATGTACCACTTAGGTGACTTTGAAATAGTTATTATGTAACCCAATCAACAAATGGGCCAAGGACCTGAACAGACACTTCTCAGAGGAGGACATACAATCAATCAACAAGTACATGAAAAAATGCTCGCCATCTCTAGCAGTTAGAGAAATGCAAATCAAAACCACCCTAAGATACCATCTCACTCCAGTAAGATCGGCAGCCATTATGAAGTCAAACAACAACAAGTGCTGGAGAGGATGTGGGGAAAAGGGTACACTTGTACATTGCTGGTGGGACTGCAAATTGGTGCGGCCAATTTGGAAAGCAGTATGGAGATTCCTGGGAAAGCTGGGAATGGAACCACCATTTGACCCAGCTATCGCCCTTCTTGGACTATTCCCTGAAGACCTTAAAAGAGCGTACTACAGGGATACTGCCACATCAATGTTCATAGCAGCACAATTCACAATAGCTAGACTGTGGAACCAATCTAGATGCCCCTCAATAGATGAATGGATAAAAAAAATGTGGCATTTATACACAATGGAGTATTATGCAGCACTAAAAAATGACAGAATCATGGAATTTGCAGGGAAATGGATGGCATTAGAGCAGATTATGCTAAGTGAAGCTACCCAATCCCTAAAAAACAAATGCCAAATGTCTTCTTTGATATAAGGAAAGCAACTAAGAACAGAGCAGGGAGGCAAAGCATGAGGAAAAGATTAACATTAAACAGAGATGAGTGGTGGGAGGAAAAGGGAGAGAGAAGGGAAATTGCATGGAAATGGAAGGAGACCCTCATTGTTACACAAAATTACATATAAGAGGTTGTGAGGGAAAAGGGGAAAAAAAACAACAAGGGAGAGAATCGAATAACAGCAGATGGGGTAGAGAGAGAAGATGGGAGGGGAGGGGAGGGGGGATAGTAGGGGATAGGAAAGGTAGCAGAATACAACAGTCACTAATATGGCATTATGTAAAAACGTGAATGTGTAACCGATGTGATTCTGCAATTTGTATTTGGGGTAAAAATGGGAGTTCATAACCCACGTGAATCAAATGTATGAAAGATGATATGTCATGAGCTTTGTAATGTTATGAACAACCAATAAAAAAAAGAAATAGTTATTATGTTTGTAGAATTAAAAACTTGGTATTTAATAGGTTATGCCATTCACAAATATCTGTATGTGCCAAAAGCAGTGTGTGGACTTCTGGCTAAATTTTTTGTATTAGTATATTATAGCTATATGTAATATTAGGGTTCATTTTGACATAATTATAAAAATATGGAATATAATGTGCTCCAATTTAGTCCCCAGTACTTCATCTTTCCCTTCTTTCTTCCCTCCCTCATTCCCTGTCTCTACTGGTAGTTATACCTAAAGGTGAAATTCACTGTGTTATATTCATATATGTACATCTGATATTTTGGTCAATTTCATTCCACCCTTCCTTCCTTTTCCTGGCCCTCCTCCATTCCCTCAACCCCCTTCTTCTACTTTCTTCTATTTTCATAGGATCTCCATCCCCAGTTAAATTTTCAAAGCTAATTTTAATTTTATTTATTTACTTTTGTTTTACCCTGCACACTGCTGTGACTGTTGTTGCCAGAGTCCAAATCCTCCCATAGTCCAATATCACTAGAGATGAAACCTGCCAACTCCTGTGGTTTTCAACAAATTTTCTTTGGGACAATTTGCTTTCAATTGTAGAAAAAAAAATTAAGTTCTTGAAATCAATGGTGAAAGGGGAAGAACAAGCAAGAGGATAGAAAGCTGTATTGTGGGGTGTGATTCCTCATTGTGGACTGTTGAAATTGTGGATAAGAAGCATTGGGGCAAAGAATCAAGAAAACAAAATGAAATAGAAAAATGAGCAGAATATGCTGATGTGAATTAGAAACTTTCTAAAAAAATAACACAAAAATACTTAAAAGCACAAATCATTTTTAAATTAGCTTTTATTAAAGGTACAAAGTTTGACTTATTAGCTCTCCTCAGTCCATATTATCTAACTCATTTTGTCCAGTGCATGTAAGCAAAAATAAGGCCCATTGTACTTACCATTAAAATAAAAAATATGGGTTGGAGTTCTCTCTTGAGTTGTTCATTTGTGTAACCACAACATCTGCTTCCTTGAATTTTCTTTCTTTTTCAAATAATACACAATTTGTTGTTCATTCTATTTAATGCTTCACTCTCAGGTTATTTATTGATTCTCCTTGGGATCCCTGGCAAATGGTGAAGGAGTTCATCTTTGGCCTCCTTGACCTCTGTTCATTAATTCATTCAACAAATGTTTAGAGAGAGCCTGTTGTGCTTCAGACAATGTACAGGGCAATGTGGACTTCGAAACCTGCAACAGCTCATAATAAATGGGGAACAATTAATAGTATAGAGGTAGGAGCTATGGCAGAGAGTCATATATGAAATATCACACTACCACAACTGAGGAGCCATATAATTTCCATTGTGGGCATGAATTTTCTTGCCTTTTGAAGTGACATGAGCTATTTTTAAATCTCCTCAATCCGTATTATCTCTCCTCAGTACATATTATCTAACTCATCTTGTTCAGTGCATGTAAGCAAAAATAAGGCCTATTGTACTTACCATTAAAATAAAAATATGGGTTGGAGTTCTCTCCTGAGTTGTATCCATTTTCCTTCCCCAGGTCCTCCCAGGAGAAGACTTGATAGGTGGAAGGCCACAGGATTTGGAATAAAAACCAGAATTTTTCCACCACTCAGAAACTATAAACCTTGAGCATGTTCTTTGAACTCTGACAACCTTGGATTTCTCAATTGTACAAAGGGATGACAGTAACAACTATGTGTCAATATTAGTAATAATGTATATAAAATTACAAACTGTGGTTACACTGACAACTCCCAATGAGTCAGTCTACTGGTATTCACAGTGTTTAAGCCCTTAGTTAGTCTCCTCCCATGTTGACTCTGGACTTGGCCCTATGGCTTGACTAGTGAGACATAACCATGACACAGCAGAAGCTTGATAACAGTTGCACACTGGGGTTGACCCCCTTAAAATGCAGATACCATGTAGAGAAGTTTGGGCTACACTACTTAAAATGAGAGAGGTCCTAGCCTTTTAGCTAGTTCTACTGACTTAGACCTCCCAGCCGCAGCCAGACCATGATCTGCATGCAGCTTCTTGAATAAGTCCAGGAAAAGAACCATCTGGACAAACCACAGACTCTTGAGAAATAACCAACTGTATTTGCTTCAAACTACTCAGTTATAAGGTGACTGTTAAGAATTAATACATAACAGGTATACCAATATTTAAAAGATACTTATGATTGTTTACCATGAGTCAAACACTATGCTGGGCTTTAAGGATACTATGGCAAGTATGACCAATATGGGTCTTCCTCTATGGATTTCACATTCTAATAGGGAAGAAAGACTAGAAAAATAAAGTGATTACCCATTGTTTTGTATCCTATGAAGGAGAGAGTGTAGGAGCTGAGGCAGAGATGAACAGGGAATGGTATCTGCTTTTGATAAGGTGATCAGTGAAAGCTCTGAGATAAAACTGAAGCTGAAACTGAGAAAAGAAAAATGAGGGGCTGGGCATGTGGCTCAGTGTCAGAGCGCTTGCCTAACATGTGTGAGGCACTGGGTTTGATCCTCAGCACCACATACAAATAAATAAATAAAATAAAGGTCCATCAACAACTAAAAAAATCATTCAAAAAAATCTTCATAGTGCCATTGGGAGAGGGAGCAGGGGAGGATTAGACAAACTCTAGATAGGGCAAAGGGGTGGGAGGGGAAGGAAAAGGGTTTGGGGGTAGGAAAGACAGTGGAATGAAATGGACATCATTACTCTAAGTACATGTATGAAGACACGAATGGTGTGAATATACTTTGTATACAACCAGATGTATGAAAAATGTGCTCTACATGTGTAATATGAATTTGTTATATGTGTAATTTGTTATATATGACAGCTTTGCTGTCATATATAACAAATTAGAATAAAGAATAATGAGAAGAAAGTAACCATGCAGAGCTTCATATAATATGTACTCAATAAGTGATAGACATATAAAATATACATTTTATTAATAGACTTGTAAAGTCTCATTAATATTTATTATTTACTTATGTATTATCATATACCACATAACAATGTTTCAATTGATGACATACTGCATATATGATGGTGGTCCAATAAGATTATATCATCTTGTGACATTGTAGGCATCTTAGTTTGTCTAATACTCTATGATGTACTTACAATGATGAATTTATCAGACATATCCCTGTTGCTAAGCAGTGCATGAGTATATGTGGTATATGGTAGGCGGTCAGTATAACGTCATTTCTGGCCCTTTGCTTTCTCTTTGGTCACCGTTAGTGGCCAGGATCCAGTTAAAAAAATAAAAATCACATGAGGTTTATCAACAGAGGATATTTTATACAGAGAAATTGTTACATGTGTAAGAAGGGCCGAAAGGGTAAAAAAGAATGCTGAGGTACCTATAGGGCTGCAGGAAATGACTAAGAGTTATAGCGCTGGCATAACGAAGAGGTTGGGAGTCACCTGTAGCTAGAAACTTGGAGTATTGGCTCATGAAGAGAAAGTACCATTCAGTTGGAATTGATATTTCTGAGGTAAGTTGATAGGTTGATAATAAGACAGAGTGTACTAGGGTGGATTTATAACTGAGAAATAGCAGGCGAAGGGCTAAGATTATCCAAGTCAGTCCTTACATTTTCCTACATTTGATGCAGTATAACATTTGTCCTTAATATGTTATTATTTTTAAGAAAAAAATTATTATTAGTTTCTTTAAAAAAAATATTTATTTTTTAGTTTTAGTTGGACACAATACCTTTATTTTATTTATTTATTTTTATGTGGTGCTGAGGATTGAACCCAGGGCCCTGCATGTGTGAGGCAAGCACTCTACCGCTGAGCCACAACTCCAGCCCAAATTATTAGTTTCTGAAAAAAGCTGGACTTAGGTACATTAGTATGATAAAATTGATTAGATATGCATATATAATATCTTAAGTGACCACTAAAAGGCAATCAAAAAGATATATCAAATGATAGTATAAAATGGAATTTTGAAAAATAAACAACCTGCAGGAAGACAGAAAAAACAAAAAACAATAAAAGAAAGAACAGAAAATAATAGATAAAATGATAGATCTAAGCTTTAATACATCAATAATAACATTAAATGTAAATGATATAAATTCACTAATGAAAATAAATTGGCAGAAAAGATAAAAGAAATTATGAATTCTATGTGTTTACTTCAAATACAACAATATAGGTAGGTTGACAGTTAAAGAATAGGACATGATAAACCACGAAAACATTAATCAAGAGAAAGCAAAAACTATTTTTAAAAGATAGACAATAATGACTGTTGGCAGACATATGGAGAAATTAGAACTTTCAAACATGCTAATGGGATATTAAAATGGTGCAGATAATGAAAAAATGGTTTGGCAATTCCTCAAAAAGGTAAACATAGAGTTATTACATGATCTAGATAAGGTGATCTATGAATATATCCAAAAGAACTGAAGTATGACCATATAACAAACTCGTTCAAGAATGTCATACCAGTGTTATTTATATAGCTGAAAAGTGGAGACAACTCAAAGTTTAACAGTGATGAATGAGTAAAGAAAATGTGATATATCCATGAATATTATTCGGTCATAAAAAGAAATGTAGTACTTGTACGTGCTACAACTAAGAATAATCTTGAAAAAAGTTATATTAAATGAAGAAGCCAGTTACAAAATGAAATGTTCAGAATGGGAAAATCCTTGGAAATTGATAGTAGATTATTGTGTTCCAGGGGCTGTGGAAAGAGGAAGAATGGTGCATGATTGCTAATGAGTACAGGATTTCTTTTTGGGGTGAGGAAAATGATCTGAAATTCTGTTGTGACAGTAGTTACACAACACAATGTAACTAAAAAAATCACTGAATTGTATACTTTATTCTTTTATTTGCAGTACTGGGATTGAATCCAGGGGCACTCAACCCCTGAGCTATACCTTCAGTCCTTTTTGAGTTTTTATTTTTGGGACAGGGTCTAAGTTGTCCTGGGTGGTCTCAATCTCCCAAGTAGCTGGAATTACAGATGTGTGCTACCATGATCAGCTTGAATTGTATGTTTTAAAAAGGAAAAAAATTTTATGTAAATTTCATCTCAATAAAGTGGTTTTTTTTTTTTTTTAAGAAATCAGAACTGGCTATTTTAACATGAGAAAAGAAGACTTCAGAGCCAAATAATTGCCAGAAGCAAAGAGGAATAGAAGAAAAGAGAGAAGGAAAGAAGAAAAGAAAGTTGATGGAAAGAAGAAACAAAGAGTTTTGAAAATATTCGGATATAAATAGTTTTTAGATGACCTGTTATGGTAAAACTAATTGTCAGTCTATACATAATCACTTTAAGAATACAGTTTTAAGTAATTTTTTTCTCTCTTACATTTTAAAAAGTATTTTAGTTGGTTTAATTGATTTTCTCTATTAAACATTCCCTGTTGAATGTATTTTTCTGTTCTTATTTATTTATTTGTCATAGATGGACACAATATCTTTATTTTGTTTATTTGTTTATGGGGTGCTGAGGATTGAACCCAGTGCCTCACACATGCTAGGCGAGCACTCTATCACTGAGCCACAACCCCAGCCCATGAGCCACAATCCCAGCCCTGTTCTAATTCTTATTGTTTCTTTTGTTTTTCCCTTTGGTTGTATTTGGTTATTCCTTTTCTCATTTCTTAAGAGAAGAAAAAGTTATTGATTCTGTATCTTTCTCTTCACTGTTTAAATGTCACCCCATGAGTTTTGGTACATTTTATTTTTTACTTAAAATATAATTTTATATTTTTTAGTTCCTTCCCCTTGCCCCCTCTTTGAGATAGGGTCTTGCTGTATCTGACCTTAAACTCAGAATCCTCCTGTTTCAACCTTCTGAGTAGCTGTGATTACAGGGATAGCCACTGCACCTAGTTAACTTTTATTTATTTATTTATTTATTTTGCGGGTACCAGGAATTGAACTTAGGATCACTTAACCACTGAGTCATATCCTTAGCCCTAATTTTATTTTTTAAATATTTTTATTAGTTGTTGATGAAATTTTTTATTTTATTTATTTATTTGTACTTGGTGCTGAGAATCAAACCCAGTGCCTCACACATGCTAGACAAGTGCTATACCACTGAGCCACAAGACCAGCCCCCTAATTTTATTTTTAAATGATAAAATTTATAATATGTGAAACATTTTGCAACTATTTAATTATTATTATTATTTTTTTTTTGTGTGTGTGTGTGTGTGTGTGGTGCTGGGGATTAAACCCAGGGCATTTTGCAGCCAAGGCAAGCACTCTACCAACTGAACTATATCCCCAAACCTAATTAATTTTTTTAAAATGGGCATAAAATATTTTCTGTTTTTAATTACTTTATTCCATTGATTATGTAGGAATGTATTATTTCACATATATTTGTGAATGCTTTCTTCCTGTTATTGATTTCTAATTTAATTCCATTATGGTCAAAGAATAAATATTGAAAGATTTTTAAAAATTTTGCAGTAGTTATATTCTAAAAATTTGCTGGAAACACCAAATAAATAAATATATATATATATATATATATATATATATATATATATATATATATATATATATCTGTTGTTGAATTTTTCATCCTCTTGCCTCAGCTTTCAGAGTCACTGGGATTACTATTTCTAGCTGAATTAGCAAATACTGAATCATTGCTTATGAGAGAAATGCAAACATTATTATTGATCAGTTGATGAAAATAAATGCTATTATTTTGTATACATTTTGTGGATACATTTTGTTCTACATTGATTGTTGCACAGTATGAACATTTTGCTTTTAATTTTGTAGCACTAGTAACAATATTCCAAAGAATGTCACATACAAATATCCTTGTTTGCATGTGAGAGTGTTTCTCAGTACTATATTAGAACTGGAATTTCTGGCTTATAAGGCAATTGTATTTCCAATTTTGCTAGGTAATTCTGAATTGTTCTCTGTAGTGATTTTACTAATTTATGTTCCCACCAGTGTTTAAGAATCTCCCTTCTCACCACATCCTTGCCAGATGGAGTATTAAACTTCTCAATTTCTGCCAATCTGATGGATGCAAAGTACATCTCACTTTAAAAAATTGTGGTAGAAAATATATAACAAAATTTACCTGCATCTCACTTTTAATTAAAATTTGTATGGAAATAACTGTAGATTTCACTTTTAGTTGAATTTTTATGGAGATGATTGTAGATTCACCTTTAACTGAAACTTTCATGGAAATAATCCTAGATTCATGTGCAGCTATAAAAATGAATACAAAAATCCCTTGTCCAATGAATTTTTACATAAGACTATTGCCAAGTAACTAACATTCACATCAGCACCTCAGAAGGATCCTTCATATGCCCTCCCAATAAAAAAAAAAACTTACTAAGGACAAATTATATTGATTTTTAAATTTTATTTTGGGATAATAATAACACAAATTTATTATAATGAGAGGGAGCCATGTCTATAGCTGGTGGGTCCGAGGGCTTGGAAAATGTTTCTTTCGTTCACCCTTTGCTTATTTCCAGTGTCTGTCTCAGACTGGAGTCTCTGGCACTGTACCTAGTTAGGCACCACATAAAAATGGAATTAATTTTTTTTTTTTTTTGAGAGTCATCCATGATGATCTTAGAACCTTCTCTCCACTCCAGCCCACCACCACCAAGCTTTTTCCTACTCATGCAGCCATTTCTGTATCTACTGTGAAAGACCTGGGAAGGCGCATGGGCTTGGCTGGAGGTCACCATCTTCCAATACCAGGCAGCAGACACCGCAAGGACAGACAGGGTGAGCCCAGGCAGATTGTGGATGTTCCAGGCTCCGCAACCATTTTCTCTGGTCTGGCTCTGAAAGATGTTATACTCTAGACATGCTGTCTCCCCTCAGGCACACATCCAAGGGTAAGAGTGAACCCACCCAGGCAAGAAGAAGGAAGCCCTGCCCGCCTCCCAGGTGTAGGGGAAATAATGCCCAACTTGGAATGTTAACATGCTAATTAGCAGCAAGCCCCGCCCAGCCTTTCCCGACACCCATCACCAAGGGCCAGGCCAGGAACAGGGCCCTCTGGTTTATCAGTGGTTGGTTACTCTTGGTTACCGAGAGAAGAAGGGAACCCAGATTTTCTGTGATCTCCAGTTTCTGTGATATGCCTGGTAGCTCAACCGGGGGACCTGGTGTAGAGCTTCTCATTTAATCCTCACAACCTCATGAGGCAGATTTGCTCTTCTCTTCAAATCAAAAAGTAGATTTTGAAGGCAGGCAGATGAGGCCTAGCTCTGCCAGGTGGCCAACGATTTGTGACCAATCGCCCACCTTCCTGGAGCCTCAGTAAGTGTCTGGAAAGCAGGCCACTGCTCACTGACTCGTTGCTGGGCTCAAAAATTGTGAGGTTTTTTTTTTTTTTTTTTTTTTTAATGAGGGAAATTAACACATGCAATACCATCCATCATTTAAAATATCTAAAACGCCTTTTGATAGAGGCCCAGAGGGAAGTTCTATATGACAGGAATCCAGAGCACTGAAAAAAATCAAAGCCTCCCCAGCTTGAAGCAACATGGGGCAAACCTCAGTCCTTATCTTTTCTTCCTTGCCCTCCTCTCCGCCAACACCCTAAATCATGAAAATAAACACTCCCAGCTGCACAGAACATTATGAAACGGCCTGTTTTCTGCCTGGTTTGCCTCACCAGGCAACCCTACTTCATTGGCCCATTGTGATGGTGGTGGAAAGGCTGGGTGAGGAGTGCTAAGAATTAGCATGTTAGCATTCCAGGTTTGGCATATTTCCCCTACACCTGGGAGCGGGGGCAGGGCGCTGGGTTCTTTCTGCCTGGATGGGTTCACAGTTAGCCCCTGGATGTGACTCTGAGGGGGAGACAACATATCTTCAGTATAAAGTTTTTCAGAGCCAAACCAGAGCAAAATGGTGAAAGGAACTTCGGCTTCTTTCCCCTGGTGGTGTCTCTCCCTTTCTCCTCCTCCCTATCTGCTCTCCCTTGGTGCTCCTTGGTGGCCCAGACAACTTCTGGGACAGAGCGCCTGAGACTAATGTTCAAGCACCTTTACCTCAGAAGATTACAGTCTGGTAAATCATTTCTGAGGGTCTGCTTGGCCCCACTGATCTGTCACTTTCCCGTTTCTACTTTCAGAGCCATCTTTTAAGGATGGTTTTTACTTGAGGGTGTGTCTTTCTCTTTCAGAGCCTTAAGCAACTAGCCCTCAACCATGGCCTTAAACGTTCACATTGTCCCTTTGGGTTCACTGATACAGATGCTCCCTCTTAGTGAGGTGGCCCATCTTCCATGGAGCTTGCCTAAAGTATTAGTTGGATTTCTAAGCTCCTCCCCTTATAGGTGCCTTTGTGTAGCACAACTATCCAAGCAGCACCACCATCAGCTGCTGTATTTTATTCATCTCTGTATCCCCCATTGCTTACCACTCTTCCTGACAGGCCGTGCATAAGCATGTGTTGACTAAATGTATGCACAAATGATGGCTGAACTACATCTTCCCTGTAACTCTAGTGACTTGCTAGCTAATAGATAACTACTTAAACTACCTATAACATGAGCCAGGAACATTGTAATCTTGCACACACAAGGATATGTGTTATATTTAAGGGATGATTTGTGTTATTTATAGCTAAACCCATACATTGGTGAAAAGGAGCTTAGATCCTACCAACTATTCCAATCATGGCTAGACACCTAGCAATAGGCTAGACCCTTGGAAGGACATTAATAAGTGTTAAGACACGTCCCGCTTTTCAGGACACCAGTGGTTTAGTTGGGGAAGAAAGAACCATGCAAAAATCTAACCACTAATATGGGACATCAATCAAACAATCACAAAAACAAAAGACAGATTGCTTTGCAATGAGTGGGACAGAAAGAAAGGATATATCTGTGAGTAAAACAAGCTCAAACTCAGCCAGCTGATTCAGAGCAGTCACTGAGGAAGTATGGCGAGAGTAGCTAAGCCAGGGGATCGCAAGCTGAATCTGAGTGGGGGAAGCAGTGCTGTCCAGGCAGGGGGAGCACCTCACACCGATATTCAGCCCTGAAAGGAATCATGACAAATGTGGAACAGTGAGTATGGTAGGAGAATAGAAGGATGCTGGAGAATAAGGAGGAGACCATGGAGATCCCCTTCTCAACCCTGTGATCAATGGGAAACTATTGAAGGTTTTAAGCAGGAGGATGCTGTGCTCTGGTTTTTGAAACTTTATTTTTTGCAAAGCTGTGTGAAGAACAGACTAGAGGGAATGAAATTGGATGTAGAAAGCCACAGCTAAGAAGTTATCACAGGAACCCCAGAGGGAGAAGAGGAGATCCTGGGACCTTGATAGAAAGATGGGGAAATGGACACACTTGGGAGATATTTTAGAGATTAAAATCAATACTGTTTGGGCTAGGACTGTAGCTCAGTGGTAGAGCACTGGCCTACATGCATGAAGCACTGCATTTGATCCTCAGCACCATATAAAAATAAATAAACAATAAAGGTATGAAAAAAATCAGTACTATTTAGGAAGAGACTGGATATGGGATGAGGGAAATGTTAAGAAGCCAGGTTTCTGGCTTGTACAACTTGATACCAGTGTCATGTTTTGGAGGGAATGGCTAGAGTTTAGTATTTCAGAATGTTCAGTTTGTGATGCATTGTAGGCAGCCAGAAGAGGATGTGTCAGACTGGCAATTAGATACCACAGGGTCTGGACTGGAGAAATAAACCCATGAGTAATCCACCCACAGAGGATGCCAGAGGCCTTGGAAGTAAGGGCAGTCCTACAAGAGAGAGGACAGAGTAAGAAAGCAAAGGCATCTAGTACCTTCAGGAATCTTTGGGTCAGTGGTTGTTTTGATACCTGAGCAGAAAAGAAAGGGTGTGCAGCAAGTTAGAGAAGAGATCAGGATGATAGGATACCAGGGCATGACAGCCAGGGTGCATGTTCACCACTGCTGAGAGTAGAAAAGGATGGGAATATACCTGCTGGTAGCAACAGGAACATCTTTGGTGAGGACATGAATAAGCTGAAGACTGAGTAGGAAATGAGGTGGTTGGAGGCAGTAGGCATGGACCAGTCTTTGGAGAAGTTTATTGGCAAAGGACATATGAGTGGAGATGGTATGTTAAAAGTGTGTGTGTGTGTGTGTGTGTGTGTGTGTGTGTGTGTTGTTTTGTTGTTGTTGCAAATGACTGTGCATATTGTGGAATCTGTAGGAATGACCCAAGAAATTGAGCACAAGAGAAAGAAAAGACACTAGACAGTGTGTGTTCCTCTGTAGGACTTGTGACCAAGATGTAAAGTAGGAACAGAGGGCCATACTTTTGGTAGAATGGGTAGCATTTGGTTTGGGGAAGAAGAGGCAACTGCTGCCTCAGCCATTTCTGTTTCTCTGTGGTAGCAGCAAGATCACCTGCTAAGAGCAAGACAGTCTAAGAATAAGGGGTGGACTTGAAATCACACTTGTAGAAGTAAAAGAGTGAGGGGACTGGCAAACCTGGTGACATTACCCAGATGGTCTAGGGACCATTTGTAGGATGGAGACATTCTGAGAAGGGTCGAAGTGAAACTTGTCTCATATACATGAATGTAATCTGAAGAAAGAGGACTGGAAATGTAAAGATGCATAAGATTCAGTCTTTGCTTTCCACGGGTCACAGTCTATGGGAAAATTTCAAGAACACAAGTTGTAGGATAACGATTAGGTTTGACTGTTTAACAGTAGGTTAAACAGAGGTTTTGTAGGTTTAACAGAGAAATACAAAATAACAGTGACCTAAAATGCAATTTTTTATCTCTCAAAAAATAATGGATAGGGCTGGGGATGTGGCTCAAGCGGTAGCGCACTCACCTGGCTTTGTGTGGCCCGGGTTCGATACTCAGCACCACATACAAACAACGATGTTGTGACCACCAAAAAACCCTGAAAAATAAATATTAAAAAATTCTCTCTCCTCTCTCTCCCTCTAAAAAAAAATATGCAAAAAATGATGGATAAAATAGCCCAGAGCTAATATAAAACCTTCCAGTGTTATGAACCAAAACCTCTCTTACTGCTCTAATTGTGCATGGCTTCCATTCCCAATATTATCTCATGGTCTTAGGTGGATGCTACAGCTCCAGCCATTACATTGCTCTTCCAATCAACAGAAAAGTGAAAGAGAGGAAGAAATGGCAGAAGGTGCCTTCTTCTATCTTCTATGAAAGTTTCCTCAAGCTATCACATGTCATTCCTACTTTAATGTCACTAGCCAAAACTGAATCATATGGCTACACTTAGCTGTAAAGGAGCCTTACAAATGTCGGCTTTATTCTATTCAGCAATGTGCCAAAACGTTGGGGGTAGTTCAACTGTTAAGGAAGAGGGACAGAACTAGCTGTCTTTCCACTTAAACAGGTGAATGTGGTGCAGTGATACACACTAATCAAATACAGAGTAGGGACACTTCAGCTCAGCCTGAATCAGTTAAGAAAAGCTTTGTGGGGGGGTTCAAGTTGTGGTTCTTTGGGTGCAATTTACAGAAAGTACCTGGAGCAGACATCTAATTGTCCCTCTATTATCACATTCTTCCCTTCTTCCATAAAACACAGTCTCTTCTGGACATGTAGCTATCCAGTTAAGGCCTATATTTCCCAGACTCTTTTGGAGGTAGATAGGTGTGGTGATTATTAAGTTCTGGCCAATGAGCTGTGAGCAGAGTGATGTGTACTACTTATGAATCTCACCCTTAAAAATCCTGGACCTCTCTGATATGCTATGGGAGCCAGTTTTGATCTTGCAGAGAAAAGCAACACTCTAGGGATGTTTGGCTGAGAAATAAGACAGAAGAAGCCTGGTTCCCTGAATGTCCTCTGCTGCAGAACCGCTGGCCTTCTTGGACTGGGGATGTGGACTGGGGATGTAGCTCAGTGGTAGAGCACTCACTTGGTTCAATTTCCAGGACCACCACATACACACAAACAAACAAAACCCAAAACCATTGATAGATAAACTATCCTTTTTGAATTATATGAGGGGTCTTTTCTGCAGCAGTAGCATTAGCTTAGCTTATGCTATAAACAACTTACTAAGCTATTTAAAGAGGAACAAAGAGGGGCGCTATTGTATGGAAGGTATTATGGAACCCAAGTACCACTTCACTCCTCCCCGTCATTCACAGGGGATATATTCTAAGACATTCCACTGGTGTGGACTGGGGATGTAGCTCAGTGGTAGAGCACTCGCTCGGTTCAATTTTCAGGACCACCACACACAAACAAACAAACAAAAAACAAACTTTGATATTCCACAGATGCCTGAAACCATGGAAAGTACTGAATCCCACACCTATTATGTTTTGTCCTATTTGTACATACCTGTGATAAAGTTTAATTTATGAATTAAATATAGTAAGAAATTAACAATGATGACAAATAGTGAAATAGAATCATTATAACAATATGCTGTCATAAAAGTTATTTAAAACTCATGAATTATTTCTTTCTGGAATTTTTCATTTATATTTTTAGACCAGGTTGACTGCAGGTAAGCAAAACTGCAGGAAAGCAAAACTTCAGACAAGGGGGGGCTACAGTGGTGGAAAATGCAGCCCAGCTTCAAGAATGAATAGGGAATCAGGAATTGGAGATAGGGAAGAAACCCCAAAATGCCTTTGCTGATCCTCAACCCTACTTCTCTTTGCACACCTACTTCAGCCTTCTGTCCTCTGCAGACCACCTTTGTCTCAGTGCTAGGGTACCACTGGGCTCAATCCCTAGTACCAAGAAATAAATGATAAAATAATAATAATAATAATAATAATAATAATAATAACAACAACAACAACAATAATAATATAATTAGGTTGAGAGACTTTCTGACCAGATTGCTGGTTGCTTTATATTACCAGCTAGGTACATTGTGGCCTAATGAAAGACTACATTTTTTCAGCCTTCCTTGAAGCTAGATGAGGCCATAGGACTAGGTCTTTATCCTAGAATGTTAATGGAAATGAGAGGCGTGACCTCTGTTCTTTACTAAAAGGAAATTGTTTGCTCTCCACTTCTCTTCCCCTTCCCTAGGCTAAAGCATAGAAGTGATCATGACCCAGTTTTGAGCCAAGGACAACATCTTCAGAACTATGATGCAAGAAGATGGGAGGAACCCACGTCCCTAACTGACCCAGTGAATTTGAACAGCCCCATCATTCTGGACCACTCACCTCTGGTCTCTTGCTGAAGAAATAAATCAGTTGCATCTTCTGTAACCCTGCATGTGCGTGTCATGGCAACTTCACCAATGCTTTAACACAGCGGTTTTGCCCTTTCCAGGCAGAGCAGATGATCAACTTCTCCAGAGCAGAGATGAAGTATCTCTCATCTTTTTATCTCTGGGTCCCGGTATAACACCTTATAAATAGTAAATGTTCTATATACCTCTGCCCATTGAAGTCATGTGTGATTGGTGAGGACTAAAGCTGTGAAAATTAGGTTGGGACAAATCTGAAGAGCTTGTGAAGTGCTAATTCAAAATTTGGACTTTCCATTGCCCCCTATCTAGGTTCCATGGAAGTTTTCTTTCTTTCTTTCTCTTTTCTTTTTTGGAACTGGGAATTGAACCCAGGGCACTCAATCACTGAGCCACATCCTCAGCGCCCCCCCCTTTTTTTGTATTTTATTTAGGAGCAGTGTCTCACTGAGTTGCTTAGTGCCTCACTAAGTTGCTGAGGCTTTCTATGTAAGGAAAAAGAAACTCACATTTTTAGGCTTCTTGGAATCCTGTTAGCTGGTGACACCTGCTGGTCAATTGGAATATTGCAGCCTAAATCAGTATAACTCCTCAGGAATCAAGGAAGGAGATGTTAAATTCAAAGTGAAAAATGGATAGTTTATCTATCAATGGTTTTGGGTTTTGTTTGTTTGTGTGTATGTGGTGGTCCTGGAAATTGAACCAAGTGAGTGCTCTACCACTGAGCTACATCCCCAGTCCACATGCAACAAAATGAAACTGAATCCCTTTCTCTCGCCATGCACTAAAGTTAACTCAAAATGGATCAAGGAGCTTGATATCAAATCAGAGACACGGCGTCTGATAGAAGAAAAAGTCGGCTACGATCTACATACTGTGGGGTCGGGCTCCAAATTCCTCAATAGGACACCCATAGCACAACAGTTAATAACTAGAATCAACAAATGGGACTTACTCAAACTAAAAAGTTTTTTCTCAGCAAAAGAAACAACAAGAGAGGTAAATAGGGAGCCTACATCCTGGGAACAAATCTTTACTCCTCACACTTCAGATAGAGCCCTAATATCCAGAGTATACAAAGAACTCAAAAAATTAGACAACAAGATAACAAATAACCCAATCAACAAATGGGCCAAAGACATGAACAGACACTTCTCAGAGGAGGACATACAATCAATCAACAAGTACATGAAAAAATGCTCACCATCCCTAGCAGTCAGAGAAATGCAAATCAAAACCACCCTAAGATACCATCTCACTCCAGTAAGATTGGCAGCCATTAGGAAGTCAAACAACAACAAGTGCTGGCGAGGATGTGGGGAAAAGGGTACACTTGTTCATTGTTGGTGGGACTGCAAATTGGTGCAGCCAATCTGGAAAGCAGTATGGAGATTTCTTGGAAAGTTGGGAATGGAACCACCATTTGACCCAACTATTCCCCTTCTCGGTCTATTCCCTAAAGACCTAAATAGAGTATGCTACAGGGACACTGCTACATCGATGTTCATAGCAGCACAATTCACAATAGCAAGACTGTGGAACCAACCTAGATGCCCTTCAATAGACGAATGGATAAAAAAAAATGTGGCATTTATACACAATGGACTATTACTCTGCATTAAGAAATGACAAAATCATAGAATTTGGAGGGAAATGGATGGCATTAGAGCAGATTATGCTGAGTGAAGCCAGCCAATCCCTAAAAAACAAATGCCAAATGTCTTCTTTGATATAAGGAGAGTAACTAAGAACAGAGTAGGGACGAAGAGCATGAGAAGAAGATTAACATTAAACAGGGACGAGAGGTGGGAGGGAAAGGGAGGGAGAAGGGAAATTGCATGGAAATGGAAGGAGACCCTCAGGGTTATACAAAATTACATACAAGAGGTAACGAGGGGAAAGGGAAAAATAATACAAGGGGGAGATATGAACTGCAGTAGAGTGGGTAGAGAGAGAAGAGGGGAGGGGAGGGGAGGGGAGGGGGGTAGTAACGGATAGGAAAGGCAGCAGAATACAACAGACCCTAGTATGGCAATATATAAATCAATGGAAGTGTAACTGATGTGATTCTGCAATTTGTAAACGGAGTAAAAATGGGAGTTCATAACCCACTTGAATCAAAGTGTGAAATATGATATATCAAGAACTATGTAATGTTTTGAACAACCAACAATAAAAAAAAATATAAAAAAAAATAAATAAAAAAAATAAAAATAAAGGTATTCCATATTAAAGCCTTTATATTACTATATTATTATACTCAAAAAAAAAAAAAAAAAAAAAGAAAAATGGTGGCTAGAGAAAATGTGAAGAATAACAATAATTTGGAGGCTGCTCTGGGTCAACCACTGTGATGGGTGCTGTGGCAGGGATGTAGCAAATTTTAGATATGGTTCTGTTATGTGAGGTTTTGAGGTTTTTTTAAATCTTTCTCAGATAAGTTGCTTTCCTTTGATCTTGATAAGCTGCAAAATGCCTCTCCTATCCTTTCCCTCTTCCTGTGATTCTTCCTTATCTATTTTCATCAGTTTATGGTTTTCTTGTTTCTACCAAAGGAGTTAGTCACTATGGCATTGTTATTTGAATCAACATGTGACTTTAGTTTTTTTTTTTTTTTTTTTTTTTTTTTTTTTTTTAAGGAGCTACTATCCAAAAAAAAACCTCTCAAACTATCATGAAAAATCAGTCTTCCTGCATGAGATGATGCAGCAAAGCTCTTTAGCTGAGCTCCCTGGAGAGATTTCTCTCAGTTCTCAGTTTTTAAAAATGACAAGATATTCTATTTCTAAAAACCAGCCTGATCCCACTTAGACCCTGATTAGTTACTGCAGCGATGGTATCTCCTGTCTTACTCTAATGGAGGCCATGAGGGTTGTGCTGGCAGAGGAAGAGAATCTCATGAGAGGGAAGCTGCTGGGGTAGCCTGTGTGGGCGGGGCGGTGTGGGGAAGGGAAGGGAGTGTTTGCTCTGAAACCTTTCCAGTGCCTTGTTGCAGGAAAGGGGGAGGGGGGGTTTACATAGCAAGTTAAACTTGAATAACACACACACACACACACACACACACACACACACACACGGGGGAAGATTATTTCTCAGTGTCTGTGGTATACTAGAAAAGGATGAGAATTTTCCTGTCCATCACAGAGATTCATCCAGTTGATTCCCTGGGGAGGTGTGCATGGGAATGCACTGGGTGCACTGCAGAGGCATTGTCCACCAATAAAAAGAAAAGGAAAGTTCCCATATTCAAGCTGAAATTAACAGCCAGGAAGAGTTGATCAGGTGAAAGAAAGTTCAGTGACTACTCAAACCAGGGAGAAGGAGAAGTGGTGGGAAGAGGTGAAGGAAAGTGAGAAAAGGAAGGTACAAGCCCAGAACAACTGACCCTGTATTTCTAGACCCCATACCTCCTAGGATGTTTTCTTGCCCTCTTCTAGAGAATACTACTGGAAGAATTAAACATGGCCATTATATTGGAGAATATTATAGTACCAGTGTCAATTGTCTTGTGCATCATGATGGTATTGTTATTGTAGTCCTGTAGGAGAATGTCTTTGCTCTTAGTAGCACATGCTTAAGTATTTAGGGATGAACTGTCTCTTGGTATCTTTAACTTTCAAGTGGTTCCAGAAAAAGAAAGGATGAGAGATTGAAAAAATGAATTGTGACAGATTAACAATTGACAGACCTAATCAAGGGGTGGACTATAAGAGTTCATGATACTATCTTGAAATTCTTTCCAACCTTAGAAATTTTCAAAATAGTAAGTTGGTACACAACAACATGGGTGAATTGACATGCGAATTAAAAAAGAAACCAGATGAAAGAGTAAAAACTGTATGATTCCATTTATTGGAAATTCTAGAACACATAAAATTCTGCAGTAAAAAGATGTCAGAACAATGGTTACCTCGGTGTGAGGTGTGTAAGGCAGAGGTGGGCAGTCCACTGGAAAGGAGCAAGAGGGAATGTTCTATATTTTTATAGGGTCTGGTGTTTTGCAGGCATAAGACATTATTTGAAACTAGGGGCTATGGATGTGGCTCAGAGCTCTTGCTTAACACGTGTGAGGCCCTGGTTTATCCCCAACACCATGAAAACAGACAAAACAAAAAAAGCAAACAACAACAACAAATTGGGCAAATGTACACCTAGGATCTGTGCACCTTGTGGTTTGTAAAATGTTTATCAAAAGGGAAAGAATGACTAAATACAATTTTGGAGATTCATGTTGAGTTGGGGTGGAGTGTGGGACTTACATGGTTTTCCTACCCTCAAGATCTTTCCTAGATCCCCAATTTGTCTAGGCATATTTTGAATGCTTCACTTTGCAGATTCAGAAATAATATATTGGTGCTCAGGTTTTGAAGTTCTTAGCCCCAGGATTGGTTTCCCCACATTCAGTTCCAGGTGTGGATCCAAAGATGAAGATACCATGGTTTAGTGCTGCAGAGAGGTTGGCAGCCAGCCTCCAAAATGATGCCCAATGATCATCAACTCCTAGCTTTGTCTTTGTGTATGTGTGTGTAGCTCCCTCCTACACAAAGGGGGCCAACTTGAATAACCAATAGGATATTGCAGAGATGACACAGTGTATGACTTCCAAGACTATGTCATAAAAGACATCAGATCATTCACTTTGGTCATTCTTCAATAATTTGCTCTGGGAGAAATCAACCTTGAGGAGGAGTCCAGAGGCATCCTGCCAATAGCCAGCACCAATCTGCCAGCTTTGAAGCAGATCCTCCAGTCCCAGTCTATGCTTCACATGATGACAGCCTTGACTGTAACCTCATGAAAGATCCTGAGCCAGAATTATCCTACAATCCACTCATGGATTTTTTTTTTTTTTTTTCCTACCAGGGATTGAACTCAGGGACACTCAACTACTGAGCCACATCAGCAGCCCTATTTTTTGCATTTTTATTTAGAGACGGGGTCTCACTGAGTTGCTTGGTCTCACTGACTGCTTAGTGCCTTGCTTTTGCTGAGGCTGGCTTTGAACTTGGTGATCCTCCTGCTTCAGCCTCCTGAGCTCTAGGCTTACAAGCGTGCACCACTCATGGATTCTTTATCTGAAGAAATTGAGATAACAATGTGTTAAGCCAGTTATTCTTGAGGTTATGCAAGGTTAGATAAGTAAAACAGAAAGTGACACTGGGACCTTCAGGACACTGGCAAGTGTGGGTCACCTGCTTGTGGTAAATAGAAGTTTCCCCTTTTCATTCCCATCACTGCAAAGAAAGCCTGAAAAGTATTTTGTCTTGCCATTCTGACCGCAGAGTTGTACTTAGTCATTAAACTTCTTCAAGACTGCCCTCTGGCACCATCCTCACCCCAACCTGGAGAATCTGTCCCTTGACATACTTGCCTCAGGAGTGTCATGATACCTCATGGCACTTTAAAGACAATTATTTCTTGGATCTGAGAAGCTTCCAGGTCACACACGTTGAGAAGCTACTGCCAATATCTCACATTCTCCTCACTAACCTCCATCTTCTCGTAGGGAATCTGTCCACCCACAATCAGCTTTTGTGGTTAATGAAGCAACTCCTTCAAAAAGAAACTTACAACAACATTTTCATTACAAAAGTAAGACGGACTCATTTTAGAAAAAAATTAGAAAATAAATATAGCAGTCAAGGGACTGGGTTGTGGCTCAGTTGAAGAGTGCTTGCCTAGCATTTGCAAGGCCCTGGGTTCGATCCTCAGCACCACATAAAAATCAATCAATAAATAAAAGTATTGTGTCTAACTACAACTACAAAATAAATATTTAAAAAAATATATAGCAGTCAGCTGTTAAAGTTGTGTACATATGGGGCTGGAGTTGTAGCTCAGCGGTAGAGTACATGTGAGGCGCTGGGTTTGATTCCCAGCACCACATATAAATAAGCAAATAAAATAAAGGTCAATCAACAACTAAAAAGTATATTTAAAAAAAAAAAAAGTTGTGTACGTGTGTGTATGTGCTCCCAAAGCAAATTCACTATAGACGATTCAAGATGAAATAAAATGCTGAAGTAATTTATTCTGTCATATCCACAGCTTTGAGTTTAACATATTTTCCACTTGAAGATTTTATGTATTAAAGGTATATTCTGGCAAGTGCCAATTTAAATCTTCTAGAAATAATATGGGTGCTGATTAAAAGGTCAGGGAGTGATCATAGTGATCATTTGGCTATCTGATCAGAAAGAAATGGTCACCAAACACTAGACTCGGGCCCTCTGGTTGACACTTCACCCATGTGGCCTGTGAATCCCCTCAGACATCTCACTGACCCTGGCAGGCAGAACACTTGTTTTTTTCCACACACATGCCAGACCTCTGCATAGACCCAGGTCCTCTGAGGCCATAGGGAACTGGCTTTGGTTTCCTGGGGCTGGGTCATAAAATATCACAAACCAGATCACTTAAAAAACCCCAGAAATTTATTTCATGATGCTGGAGTCTAGAAATAAAAAAATCAAAGTTAACAGGGTTGGTTCATTCTTTCAGGCTCTGAGGGGAAATCTGTTCCATGACACTCTCCTGGCTTCTGGTGGTGACTAGCAATCTTGTATGTCCCATGGCTTGTAGATGCATCTCTATGATCTTGTCTTCATCTTCACATGGTATTCTCTCTGTGTATATGTATATGCCTTCTCATGGTGTGAGTTCATCTCCCTGTTACTGTAACAAAATTCCAAGATGAACAACTTACAAAGAGGAAAGGCTGCTGGGTGTAGTAGTGCATGCTTATTATCCCAGCTACTTGGGAGGCTGAGGCAGGAGGACTGCAAGTTTGAGGCCAGCATGGGAAACTTGCTGAGACCCTGTCTCAAAATAAAAAATAAAAAAAGGGCTTGGGATGTAGATGGATAGCACCCCTGGGTTTTATCCCCCAAGCTCCTCCTCCAGAGAGGAAAGGTTCCATGTAGCTCATAGTGTTGGAGGTTTAGACCATGGTTAGTTCCATTGCTTTTTGGGCCCATGGCAAGGCAGCACTTCAAGGTGAAAGCGTGTACTAAAGCACATTTTCCTCATGACCAAGATGGCG